>NW_027515420.1:7702500-8000000 GCF_048772815.1 Callospermophilus lateralis
GAATTAATAGCTAGTGTTCAGATGTTCCCTCCTTATACAATCAGGAGGCAGTTGTACAAGGCAGACATCTGGATTGCCCACATCACTGGTTAGAGATAGAGAACTGGAAACTGCGTCAAGGGTGACTAAACCCTGCTTCTGGTATGAGAATGTGTAACTGACGTTGAAAATGGATGCTGAGGCAACATAAAATTACAGGAAATTATTACAGTGAAGGATCCAGAATAGTCAAAATAAGCTTGAAAAAGAAGAGCAAATTTGGATGACTCACACTTCTGAATTTCATTTCTTATAAGTCTATAACAACCATTCCTGTATAGTATTGACATAAAGGTAGACACAAAGATCAATAAATATGACTAAGAATTCAGAGCTAAGCACATAGATTTCATGTCAATTAGCTTTTGCCAAGGTGCTAAAAATAATTCCATGACTAAAAATGGCATTTCATCAAATGACCCTAGAGTAATTATTTGCGTACAAAATAAATGAAGTTGGATCCCTACCTTACACCACATGTAAAAATTAACTCAAAATTCATAATAGGCCCAAGTTTGAGAACTAAGACAATGAAATTATTTAAAAATGTAATCTTGGATTCAGTAATGTGTTCTTAGGAATCCAAGAAACAAAATTTTCAAAAGGAAAAAATATAGAAAAAAATGGACCCATTAAAATTAAAATCTGTGGATTCAAAGGATATCATCAAGAAAGTGAAAAGGCAATCACAGAATGGCAGAAAATATTTACAAATCATGTATCCAATAAAAGATTTGAATCCAGAATTTGTAAAGAGCTTTCACAACTTCATAATAAAGACAGTCTTTGAAAGTTAGAAAATGATATGAATAAGCATTTCTCTAAATAAAATATACAAATATTCAATAAACACAAAATACTCAACATCATAAGCAACTAAAGAAATATTAATCAAAACCATAATGATACCACTTCATACACAGTTGAATAAATAACAATAGACAAAAGAACAAAGTCAACAAGTATGTAAAGAAACTAGAAACTTTGTAAAGTATTACTTGGATTTAAAATGGCAGCCACTTTGGAGAACAGTGTGAGATGTCCTCAGAACATTAAATATAGAGTAATCAATATAACCTAGCAATTATTTCTGGGTATATAACTAATAAAAAATGAAGATGCTTGAAAATGTATCTTCACATCAAAACCACTACATGAATATTCACAGATGCATTATTCACAATAGCCCCCAAATGAAAATAACTCATTTTCCCACCAACAAATATGCATTGAAGACCATCATTTCATTGTATGAAATGTTTTCAGTTAAAAAAAATGATAGGAAGTTAGTGTCTGCTACTAGCTGGGGGTTTTATGAGGGAATTAGAAATGACTGTTAATAAGGATGGGGGTCATTTCTAATATGACAAGAAATATTTTCAAATTGATCATGATTATGATTATACAACTCTATAAATATACTAAAATATTTGATTTTAAAAGAAATGAATAAGTGGATTTTCTGGTTAAAAGTCATTGAATATAAATTATATTTCAATAAAGATGTTAAAATCACTTTATTTTATAAATATAGAACAATTTGATTTATTTATACTTTAGTGAGTTTTGGTAATTTGCCTCTTGCAAAAAAAATTGTCCATTTAACTTTATCAAGTTGTCAGAAGGTTATTCCTAATATTTTTTTATTACCGGTAAACATTTGTGGAATCTGCAGTGACATAAGCACTCTTTGTCCTGATATTTATTAATAATTTGTATATCATTTCTCCTTTTATCTTGATAAACTAATTGATCAGTTTATTTATTTATCTTCACAAAGAATGAGTTTTTAATTTTATTGATTTGTTTTAGTGTTGCTTTGTTTTCTATTAATTTCACTTTGATTTTTTAAAATTTATTACACAGTTTATTTTTGGGGATTAATATATTTTTCCAGTCTCTCACTGTAGAAACTTAGATCATTTAGAAAATATTTTTTTTCTAACATAAGTTTTCAGTACTATAAAATTTCCCTAAGTCTTTCTTTTAATACCATTCCACAAAATTTTGTGCTGTTTTCATTTTTATTCAATTCAAAACACTTCTCTCTAGTTTCTGTATTTATTTCTTCTTTAACTTAATGATTATTTATAAGTTAATGATTTTGTTTCAAAATATTTATAGAATTTTTAGATATTCCTCATATGATTTCTAACTAAATTCTATCATTGCCAAAGATGATAGTTTGTATGGATTGAATTCTTTAAAACTTACACTTATTTTGTGAATCAAAATATAGTTCACCTGGTAAGTATTTCATGTTCACTTGAAAGTTATGTACATTTTGCTACTACTATGCGATATGTTTTATAAATGTTACTTAAGTCAAATTTGACTCGAATTTGATTGTAGTGTATTTGTGTGTTAATTTCTAATGTTCATATTCATCTCAAGAGGGTATCATTAATACATAAAATATTTGTGATTTTTTTCCTCTTTTGCTTTTTCAATTCTATCAATTTTTGCTTTGTATATTTGAGTATCTACCTGTTTAAAGGTAAATAAATGTTCATTATTGTTATATCTCCTTGATAAATTGATCTCTTTCCCAGTATGAAATAGCACTCTTATCCAAGGTGATACTTGTCATACAAAAAACAAAACAACAATAACAAAAAAAGGAAAGAAAGAACAAACAAACAAACAAAAACCCTACCATGAAAAAATGGAACAAGTCAAAGCAAATGAAATTAAAATAAAGGAAATTAAAGAGCATTGAAAAAGAACAGAAAATAGGCATCTTGCAGAAAATGAAACAAAGTTAAAAGTGTGATGAAAGAAAAATTAAATCAATAGATCATATTAGTCTGTCCAAATGACAAGGAGAAAACAATTACTTCCAAGATCAGGAATGAAATGTAAGGGGTATCCCTATCAATCTTCAAGCTATTAGTAGAGTAATGCAACTTGATGGCAAAATCATGTGAAAATTTGAATGAAATTGAAATATTCCTTGAAAAAAATCCCAATTTGCTAAAATCAATGCAAAAGACTATAACATCTTAATAAATCTCTACTTAAGAAATAAATGTAATTGATAATTTGACATCTTTCCCACAAGTAAAACAGTGAGCCCTGCTAGCATCAATGCTAAATTCTTTAAAATAGTTAATAGAAAAATAATTAAGCTCTCCACAAAACATTTCACAATAGGAGGAGTAACACTTTGCAACTCGTTTTTTTGTCAGCATAGCCTTTTCCCCAAAATCTCCCAAGGGCCTTATAGGAAAGGAAGTTTTCAGACCAATTTCTCTAACAAATATGTACATTAAAAATACTAAAAATGATTAGCAAACATTATCCAATATTATATAAAAAGGTTAATACATCATGGAAAACGGGACATATTTGAAGAATATGTGATTACTTTAATATTAAAAAGTATTGGTGCTTTGGTTTCTGTGCCTCTTCCAAGCAACCTGGCACTTGTATCTTTGTTGTAGACTATTATTTCCAAGAATTTTTATTAAATTTTTGATATGAGGTCTCACTATGTGCCCAGGCTGGTCTTGAACTTGTGGACTCAATTGATCATCTCACCTTAGTGTTCTGAATAGCTGAGAGTATAGGTATATACCACCAGACCCTGTTAAAGGAGTTTTTACATATCAGATTGAGATGGCACCTTTTAGCAGGGCAAGAAGATTTGTCCCCGTAGGGCAAAAAGTAGGCATCCTATAGTTATCAAAAATATTTCCTGAAACTTAAGATTTCTCTCCTGTAACAATGCACAGCTTGAGTAGACATCATTTGGCTCTCTTTACATTGTCTTATGGAAATTGGGTCTGAAGGACTTGGTGCAAATATTGGTATTCTGGCTGATACTGGTGAAAATAGCAATAGAAATTACTGGGGGTAATAAAATTCTTTTTCTCTGATACAGCTATTTCATATCTTTTTTCCCCTGCTACCACTTTTTTTATCTTCTATTGATTTTATTTTTTATAAATACACAATAGCAGTGGAATGCATTACAATTATTATTACATATATAAAGCACAATTTTTCATATCTCTGTATATAAAATATGTTCATGTCAATTTATGCCTTTATACATGTACTTTGTTTTTATGCATTACAATTCTTAAAATAAGATATATATTATATATATATCACATTTTTCATATCTCTGTTTGTATATAAAGTATGTTGATACCCAATTCAAATCTTCATACATGTACTTTGTATAATGATGTCCATCACATTCCACAATCCTTGTTATCCCCTGCCCTCTCTCTTCCCCTCCTACCTCTCTTTCCTATCTAGAATTAATCTAATCATCCCATGCTCCCCCTCCCTACCTCACTATGAGTCAACCTCCTTATATCAGAGAAAACATTCGGCATTTGTTTTTTTGGAATTGACTAAGTTCATTTAGCATTATTTACTCCAACACGATCCATTTACCTGCAAATGCCATGATTTTGTTCTTTTTTAATGCTGAGTAAAATTTCATTGTGTATATATGCCACATTTTTTTTTATCCACTCATCCACTGAAGGACATCTAGGTTGGCTCCAAGTTTAGCTATTGTGAATTGTGCTGCTATAAACATTTATGTGGCTGCATCCCTGTAGTATGCTGTTTTTAAGTCCTTTGGGTATAGTCCAAAGAGAGGAATAGCTGGGTCAAATGGTGGTTCCATTCCCAGGTTTCCAAGGAATCTCTGTACTGCTTTCCAAATTGGCTGCACCAATTTGCAGTCCCACCAGCAGTGTATAGTGTACCTTTTTCCCCCACATTCTCACCAACACTTGTTGTTATTTGTCTTCATAATAGCTGCCATTCTGACTGAAGTGAGATGATATCTTAGAGTAATTTTGATTTGCATTTCTCTGATTGCTAGAGATGATGAGCATTTTTTTATATATTTGTTGATTGATTGTATATCCTCTTCTGAGTAGTGTCTGTTCAGGTACTTGGCCCATTTGTTGATTGGGTTATTTGTTTTCTTGGTGTTTAGTTTTTTGAGTTCTTTATATACCCTAGAGATTAGTGCTCTATCTGATGTGTGAGGGGTAAAAATTTGCTCCCAGGATGTAGGCTCTCTGTTCACCTCACAGATTGTTTCTTTTGCTAAGAGAAAACTTTCTAGTTTGATTCCATCCCATTTAGTGATTCTTGGTTTTAATTCTTGCACTACAGGAGTCTTATTAAGGAAGTTGGGGCCTAATCCCACATGATGAAGATTAGGGCCTACTTTTTCTTGTTTTAGACACAGAGTCTCTGGTTTTATTCCTAGGTCCTTGATACATTTAGAGTTGAGTTTTGTGCATGGTGAGAGATAGAAGTTTAATTTAATTTTGTTGCATATGGATTTCCAGTTTTCCTAGCACCATTTGTTGAAGATGCTAGCATCAGGAACCTGTGGGATATTAACTTCTTATTTAAAAGGAAAAATATAAGACTTTTCACCTAATTTGACAGTCTATAGCTATACAATGAAATACTGAAAGAAATAGAAGAAATATTAGGGCTATGAGGATATATTAACAAGATTTAAGGGAAGTTATTGGAATTAATAGTAAACATGTTGATCAAAATGCATGATGATTGCTTTATGAATTAACTTCATTCTTTGTTATATTGTTGTACTCAGTCATTTGATCTGATATCAATGTAGATAATGCTATGAAGATATGTTTTAGAAATGACTACTCAAAGGATTTAAAATTAGAATACTACAGCGATGTAGCCACATCCATATTTATAGAAGCACAATTCACAATAGCTAAGCTAAGAAACCAACCTAGATGTCCATCAACAGATGAATGAAAAGAGAAATTTTGGCATATATACACAACTGAATATTACTCAGCCATAAATAAAAATGACTTTATGATATTTCCTAGTAAATGGATGGATCTGGAGAATACCATGCTAAGTGAAATAAGCCAATTCCCCAAAACCAAAGTTTCAATGTTTTCACTGATATGTTAAAGCTAAACCACAATGAAGGCGGGGGGAGGAGGTTTCAGTACATTAGACAGAGGAGAATGAAAGAAAGGGAGAGAAATAGGAATAGGAAAGACAGAGGATAAATCTAACATAATTATCCTACATATACATATGAAAATACCTAGATAAATACCACTATTGTGCCCACCCACAAGAATGGGGTCCTAATTAGAAGAAGATATATTTTATGTTCATATAATCTTATCAAAATGAACTCTACTGTCATGTATAACTAAGAACAACCAATAAAAAGATGAATAAATAAATAAACATTTAAAGCCTTATTTCCAAAGCCTTCCAAGGACTTATAGGAAAGGAAATTTATAGAGTAATATGTTCAACAAACATTGTTTTTGTTAGCTTTTTCCATTGCTGTGACCAAAACACGTGACAAGAAAAATGTGGAAGATGAAAAGTTTATTTTGACTCAAATTTCAGAAGTTCAGTCCATGGTGGGATGACCCCATAGCTCTGGGTCCAAGGAGTCAGAACATCATGGCAGAAGGTTGTGTTAGAGGAAAGAAGTTCAGGACATGATGCCAGAAAGCAGCAAGCAAATGCTAATCACCAAGGAAAAAAATATAAATCTCAAAATGATGCCCTGAGTGACCTACTTCCTCTAATCACATCCTTCCTGCCTACAGTTATCACCCAGTTACCATATCTGTGGATCAATCCACTGATTAACTTAAACACGCTCTAATCCAATCATTTATCTCTGGAATCTCTTGAATTATCTCATACAAGACTTTTTGGGGAGACCTCAAAATTATTATCCAACATTAGCATATAAAAAGATTAATAGATCATGAAAAATGGGATATAGTTGAAGAATATGAGATTATTTCAAAATAAAGAAAAATAGTTGGGTGTGCCTCATTCCATTATTTGAAGGCCTTAAGAGAAAAGACTGAGTTTCCTTGATGGAAAATAATCTGCTTCAAGAATATAACATGAAAATATAGCCTGACTTTACAGCCTGTCTGCCCTGCCAATTTCAGACCTCCCATCTTCAACAAACAGATCAATCAAATCTCTTCTCTCTCTCTCTGAAAGAGAACCAGAAAGTTAATATGATATGACATATAGAGGATATATATATATATTAGTCAAACAAATAGCTTAGATCTCAGCCTACCTGTCACATGGTGTCATTGAGTGGCTGGGGTGGTGGTGAAGTTTTTGCCTCACTTCAGATAACAGTTGCAGAGATCTATACTTATATTGGTGTGAAAGAGGAAAATCCCCCCAAACATCTAGGCCATCTTACAGCCCAACCCAACCTGCAGTCTCTTGTGGCAATCATCCCAATCTCATCTATGACAGGACAAAGTTCTCAGAGCCTTGGCTGCCATAAGAAAGCTTTAATATTAAAGTAGATCCACTCCCATGAGTATCCCTAAATAAGGCATGAACTGATACTCAGCCTGTTACTATGCTAGGTTAGATTTCATCACTAAAGAAGGTGACATGACCCACTGGAGAATTACAGACTACCAAAATTCTATATAAAATAGGGTAATCAGCTCTACCATTTTGGAAAACTTCCCTAGCCTCACATTGAAAGTGAGAATCTAAGAGGTGTTATCTTCCTAATCTCAAATTAGGTCTGACTCCTTGTGTTAGTCAGCTTTTCATCACTATGATCAAAATACTTGACATAAGCAAAAAGCAGAAAAATTTATTTTGGCTAATGATTTCAGAGGATTAGTCAGTCCATGGTTGGCTGATTCCATTGCTCTGGGCTTGAGATGGGATGGAACATCATGGCAGAAGGGTGTTTCAGAAGGAAGATGCTAAGTGTAGGGAATTTGAGAGGCAGAGAGAGGGAAGTAGAGAGAAAAAAAGTGTTGGGGACAAAATAGAATCCCCAAGGTAATGCCCCCACCCCGTAGTGCTACTTCCTTCAGCCACTCCCCATCTGCTTATAGTTACCACCAAGTAATCCATCCAAATCAATAATCCATCAAGTGAATATATCCACTGCTTAGAATCCAGTACTAAAAATCTAATTATATCACCTCTGAACATTCCTGAATTGCCACATGAGCTTTTGGGGGTACATCTCGTATCCAAACCATACTCTTCAGATGATAGGGTAGCTCCACAAGTCCAGCCTGTATCAAGAAAAGGACATAAATTTCATTGAACTGGAAGCTATATTGGCTGTGGCTGTGTTAATAATGATAATCTAGAGAGCAACAAAGAGTTTTCAGCAGAATAAAAACATGGTGCTTCGTTTGGATAAGATGGGTGCAGTTCTATGTCGACTGAAACTGAAAGTGAATGCCAGTCCTTGCTCATTGGTGTGCTATCTCTTCCATACTCCTGAACCCATCCACTCTCTGTACATAGCTCAACTTGTTTAAGAATAAAGATGAATAGGTGTGGGACTGAGGTCTTCATGTCCTAAAGGGGAATCAAAGTCCCCATGCAGCTGGAGAAACATGGGGAGGAAAGGAACTTAAACATTTATGATTCCACTAGGTGCTGGTGGCCAAGTTACTGTCCTACCTCAACCCATGGGGAGGGGGTTGCCCGATTTCAACTGTTAGTATTTAGGTAGGATTCATATTGGGTAAGGGAAAGTAAAAAAAAAAAACCTTTTGATAATTTCCATGTTTATGCCATAAGTGCTCACAAGTACCAGAGATGCTTCTGAATGGAGGAAGCCTTCCCTTACAGAAGTACTAGTATCTTTGAGACCCAACAACTGTAAAGAGTCCTTTTAGATATGGGTCTGTGAGACACGTGATGTTATAAATTGGCACTTCTGGCAAATGAAGCTACCTCTTTGGGTTGAGAACTCATCTCTGTCCTGATATGACTGTCAGGCACTCACTACTGATGTCTTGTTGAAACTCAATACCTGACCATAAAGGCCTTGTGACTCGCCAGCCTGAGAATTCCACTTGAGTTTGGACCAACTTAGACTCAATAACTCAAAGGAGAAAAGATCCAACAATTCTTGCTTGAGAAGTGCAAATCAGATAGTCACAAACCCTGTTGGCCTGAATTCAGCAGGATTCTGGTTAAACATGAAAACAATGGTAGTTATCCCCTTGGGTAAAAATGCCCTTCCCCTAAATGCCTGGGATTACTGACAGGTCATTTTATATATATATATATATATATATATATATATATATATATATATATATATATATATATATATATTAAAGCTTAATGAGACCCATAGAGTTACCTCAACTATTCTACCTCAGCACAGGTATATGCAAACAAAAATCATTTTTAAGTGCTTTCCGGGTGGGTCTAGAGCAGCCTATATTTTAGATGTCTTTTAGTCTATGTCTAAGGTGTTCACTTTTTGTATTCTCTAATACTTAGAGTATCCAGTGCAGCCTCTTCTCTCTGACTGATAGGAATGTAAATGCTTTTCCACTTTAAGTGAGGCTTGGGAGTTGTTGCTTCCTGGTAGTTGTTCTTTTTCTGAAAGTGATTTTTTGACTGGCCTTATGGATTTTCACCTTAGGCATTGCAAAGATTGATGTTCAGCCAAAGAATAATGGAGCCCCCTGTGCATATTTCTCAAAAAGAAAAAAAATTGGGGTGGGTGGCTTTGTTGTTTGTTGCAGAGATAGGGATTGAAGAATCTTTGGCACATGGGAATCAAGTGCTCTACCACTGAGTTCCTGCACCCAGACCATGTTTTTTTGTTGTTGTTGTTCTTCACAACCCTCTTTTTTTAATTTTTAATACTTTTATTCTATTTATTCATTTGTATGTGGTGCTGAGGCTTGAACCCAGGGCCTCACACATGCTAGGCAAGCACTGTACCGCTGAGCAATAGCCCTAGCCCCAACAACCCTCTTCTTACAGTGTTCTCCCTACATATTCTACATGCCTTGGCTCCTGCTTGCACCTGGGTCTCTTCTATGTGCCCCTCCACAAGGCACTGTTTCTTCACTAGGCACTTCCAGGTTGCACTCTAAAGATTGCCTCCAGGCAAAAAGCCTGAACTTTTATAAATCTCGACTTTTTTGTACCCTCTTCAAGGGTCACAATCCAACAATGCCCATATTCTGATGCTTTAAAATAGGGGTTTTGTTTTCCTCCTATATTTTGTGTAGTTTTCTAGGGTTTTGTTTTGTTTTGTTGTTTGTTTGTACTAGCAGTTGGTTAATTACAACTGGTTTTTACTCCCAAGTGAAGCTGAAAAGTAGGTCCTTATTGCTTATCTTTAAATTTAATGGTGGCTACCTTGAGGTCACGTTGAGGTTGAAGGCAACCTCCTTGAGCTTATCCCTTCTTCTGGGTAGCACCTGTTCTTTGGCTGAGAAATCTAAACATGATGCCCTTGAGGAGAGGTTGTGCTAAAATCTTATCCTCTGTAAGGAGATCTCTTTGGTGAAAGACTTCTTTTAACATGCTGAACTTATTTCCCTAACAGAACTTTGTCAAAAATTGTAAGTAACAACTAATACCTACCAACGTGCCAATTTTCATTTTTCAATCTGTGTTTTCAAGTTTTCTGTGTAGTTTTATTTTATTTTTCTCTTTCTTGTAAGAATGTCTCTCCTAAACAGCATCTACCTAGATTTTATTTTAACCCATCTCATTATCTAAACTATTTTATTCATTGTCATGAACAAGCAACCACATTAAGAAGGACTATGCATGTTTGTGTCTTTCCATAAAGTCAGAAGTTTCCAGTTTCATCACCAGCAGTTCACTAGACACTTGTGAGTCACCTGGTAGTCATAAGTTGGGCAAAGTCAAGTTCTTTCACTTCAGTCTTAATTTCTAATATCCATAACACTCAAATGTGTGTGTATCATTATTTTCCTAATTACTGTTGAGATAGGAGTTTAGGGACATCAAGATGAAAGAGACAGGATACAAGAACAATGCCTCCTAGAGTACAAGAAGGAGAAATGAGTCATCTTGTCTCTGTTTAAGGTAAGTCCCATCACCATGACAACTCCTACCACTGAGAGCTTGCCACCATGGCAACCCCTGCCATAGGTTCTGTATTCTAATTAGGTGAAAATAAAGGAACCAATGGAAATGGTATTCTCATTAAGCAAAAATATGGTGACCAGTTGGAATGAATGGGACAAAGTCTTCAATCAGGTCTGTGGGGAGAGGGATTGAAGAACAACTCAGCCCATAAGACAAGATTCAAAGGCATGTTTAGCTGTCCGGCCTTGTGCCACTCCTGGTTGACACACTCTGCTGCTTTACTTTATTGAGTGCCACTTTCACTTTTACTTTTAATAAATCTAACCTTCCCCTACTACTTCTTTCTGCCTTGGCCAATTCTTTGTCCCTGACACCAAGCTCCTATACCCCAAATGGACACCCGTTAATATCATTTGGATGTTCCTGGAATGGGTGTATTATTTTTATGGTAATCAAAGGTTCTACTGCTAACTGCTGAACCCAAAACCTGGGAGACAGAAGTTGGTGGAAGAAAACAGGTTTGTTCACAGTAGGCCTAAAGGAAGATGGAAGAGATTTTTCTCTTTCAAATCTCCATCTTTCTGGGGACTCAGGACCACAAATGGCTTTTGTAAGAGAAAAGGAGGGGGGCTACAGGCAGGAAATACACTGTCTGGGCTTGGCCTCCCTCTTCAAATTGAACCTCCATACAAATTTCTGAGTCTGCTCCCTCTTCAGAACATCAAAGGGAACTGCTGGAAACCTGTGGAGGGTAGAATCTGCATTTTCTT
Source organism: Callospermophilus lateralis (assembly GCF_048772815.1). Taxonomy (NCBI): domain Eukaryota; kingdom Metazoa; phylum Chordata; class Mammalia; order Rodentia; family Sciuridae; genus Callospermophilus; species Callospermophilus lateralis. The sequence continues at coordinate 7,714,191 of NW_027515420.1, forward strand.
TTCAGATAGACACACTACTTTTTTGCAAGTAAATTCATACAAGCTGAGGAGAGAGAGGACACTCTGGAGGGTTTGTGGTGTTGCCCTGAGGTTTCGATATGAGTACTCTTTCTTTCTTCAGTTCTTTAAAAACAAAATTATTATCCCTTTGAATATTGATTCTTTATTGATCTTTCCATTCTGTATCTCGTAATTTCCCCTGAATTATTAATGAATGTTTCAATCCATTGTTTTTGTCTCCTATTATTTTTTTTTCATTTTTTTGTCTTTGTTATTCTGTAATGCATTTGAGTGAAATATTTCACAATTTCTTCCAGTACATTAATTGCTTTCCTAAAGATACATAAAAATCATTTTATTAAGCATTGTTCATTTCTAAGATTTTTATAACAGCTGTTTCTATCTTATAGTTTTTTTGTGTCTGACATTTTTGTTTGTAATCTACTTTTACTTATTATGGCAGTTATTTATGTCTTCATTTTAAAAATTCCTAAAGTCTTGGTCAGACTCCTATACAGTAAATTTTATCTGACATTGTTGTAAGCAGGACTTACTCACCTACTTCAAAGTACCTGCAGCCCAAAGAGGCTGGGGATAAAGCTGAGGTGGGGCTGAGTGGTAGGAGTGGGGCAAGCAGGCATTGGATCCTAAAATTCTTTTCAAACTCACATGAAAGATTTCAAGTGGGTCGCACAGAATAACAAACATGAGTTTATTTGGAAAAATGAAATATGACAGGTTAACTGTGCAGTACAAGCTACAGAGTGGCCGAGACCATCTCCAGAAAGACAGCATAGTTTCCACAGAACTGGGGGTTTTTAAGGGTATTGAAACTATCAGAATTTGGAAAAACCTGCCACCCCAGAAATTGGGAAGATGCAAATATCATCCCAGGAAGTCTTGCTCCATGTTGACCTAAGGATAAGGAAGGCTCCAGGGACTAGGAAGGATGCTTGAACTGTGAAATCCCATCTTTTCAAGCCTTGGAATCTTTGGTTGGCACAGAGGTCATAAAATTCCTCCCCTCTGAAGAATGGACAGGAAGAATTATCATTACTTATATCCATTTTTAGCTAATCATGCTTCTTCTCTAATGCTATTGCAGGTGGAGAAGCAAAGACTCAGAAAGATCAACCAATGCATCTAAAGAGTGGCAACCAGTAAATATTAATCCAAAATTCCATGGAATTTTGAATGAGCCCAAGACATTTCATTACCAAAATCATAGTGGAGGGATTTCCAGTGGAAAAAAGTAGGGCTAAGGTTTTCTAGTGTTAACTAGAAAATAGCTAAGTAATTAAGAGCCATGTACACAATGTAAAGTGAACAGATGAGAATTGAGAAAGTTTTCACCTAATTACCTCTCTTTTCTTGCTGAAGATCCAAGGCAAAATAATCTTTGCAGAGCATGTCAGGGAAAATGAGGGCATAATGAGATTAGGAACTTTAGGAGAGTAACATGAGCTTCGAATAACCTTGGGAACCATTCAATTTTTATCAGAAGTTCTGAGGGGAAAACTTGTGACCACATGGTTTACAGTTTCATTGCTTTTAATTGTACCACAGGAGAAATAATGTCCCCCCAATATAGACAGCTTCTAGGACTTAGCTTTTACCATGATTTTCAAAAGGCTTTCACACTCCTTAATTAAAAAAAATAAGAAATATATATGGCAGATTTCTCTCTCGCAGCTTCTACTGAGAGATCATAACCTGAACTACACAATTTTTAGGTACAGGAATAAAAAACTTACTTCTGAAAGTTTTAATTACATTAAGAGGCACATAGTTTAATTCATGATAGATCACATTTTAATATAACACCTTTTAAGAAACAGAAGAGTCTTGGAAGGATACTCCAAGTGTTATTCGTTCAGCTTTAAAACAGTTGAAGGTAGAAAATGTGTCAACAACTGACTTCCAATCTTGGGTACATGAAGCCTGAGTGAATAGTGTGAATCTCAGAGACTGAATAAAACAGAAGCAAAGTAAAGCTGCATTGATCTTTAATGACAGTATCAAAAGAAAAGCCATTTTTGCTCTGCAGCAAGGACTTGAGTGAACAGATGTGCAGATGTTACTGATTTGGCATCTGTGGTCTAGAGTTCCATTCCAGGACCTCATGTGCTGGCAGAGATCTGCCTAAAGCAGAGGCAGGGCTAGCCTTGGGTTTCTGGGAAGGGACACTCACTCATGTATGAGACCAAGTACACACTGAGTCTTACACACACCCTGTGCAAAGGCATCAGGAATACTTTTGGAAGTTCTAATTTCTACTGAGTAAGAAGGATATGGGAAAAGCTAAAATATATTCAAGTTGAAATTTTTAAAATGACATAGAGCTTAGAATAGTGATTAATAGTGATGAATAGTATATTAGTAGGGAAACAAATTCTAAAAATTTTCTCAGTCCTCTGTGTCCTCAAATCAAATGGAAAGCAAATGATGAAAAAAAAATGTAATGTACCTCCAAAACAGACATCTTTGAAAATGAACCCCTTTTAGCCCTGAAGCAGTAGCAGATGGTGTTATCTGCCTGTTGTTGCTGGTACTGTTTTTATTGTTATCATGCTGTTAATAATTAAATATTGACAGCAATACTTGAAGTTTCTCTGAACTTATAAAACAAAGCTGACTCTATCCCTTGGGCTTATTACCTAAATGAGACAAAGGCTTTTAAAAACATCAGAGAGGGGCGGGGGGATAATGTAAATCTAAGATCATTGCTTATTTTGATTGCATTTGTCCTTTCTATTCTCTTTTATTCCTCCTGACCAATTGCTTGCAGTTTGGGAGATAAGCCATCATAGCTCGAATACTTGCTGAAGAAAGTGTCTATCAGGAAACAATTGAGAAATACTGTGAGAAGTAAAAGAACTTCAGGGAAAATGGAAGTATAATCATAAAGAAAGAGAAAAGGCTTTAGGCAGCAAAAAATAGGAGGAGACTACACCAGTCACAAAGGAGTGCAGATATAGCTGCCTCATGAAAGGAAGTAGAGGAAGAGCCATGCAGGTGAGGAGTCCTCTCTGTGGGTATGTTGCATGCAGTCATGGCTGCTTAAGAATTTTCAGGTCAGGGCTGGGGATATGGCTCAAGCGGTAACGCGCTCGCCTGGCATGCTCGGGGCGCGGGGTTCAATCCTTAGGACCACATAAAAATAAAATAAAGATGTTGTATCCACCGGAAAAAAAAAAACTGAAAAATAAATATTAAAAAAATTCTCTCTCTCTCCTCTCTCAAAAGAATGTTCAGGTCAACAGACAACTGTATAGACAATGGGAGTCCCATAGGTTACAGTGGAACTGAAACATTTCTTTCTCTATCTCTTTATTTATTTATTTTTGGTACCAGGGAATGAAACCAGGGGAACTTTACCGCTGAGTCACATCCTCAATCCTTTTCATTATTTATCTTGAGACAGAGCCTGGCTAATTGCTTAGAGTGTTGTTAAACTGATGAGGCTGGCCTCAAACTTTCTATCCTCCTGCCTCAGCTTCTAGAGGAGTGCACCACCATACCCAGAGGAGCTGAAACATTTCTACCATCCGGTGACATAACAGTCATCCTTATATCTCCATAGCTCTACATGTTCCTCATGTGTTTGGGGTTGTGCTGGTGTAAACAAACCCATTGCACAGCCACTAATACAAAAGTATAATAAACACAATCATGTATAGTGCATGATACTTGATAATGGCAGTAAATCAATGTTAATATTTTATGTGTACTTTCTATCATTGTTGTAGAATGTATTTCTTCTACTTATAAAGAAAGCTAGCTTTAAAGCAGTCTCAGATCTGTCCTTCAGGAGAATTCCAAAAGAAGGCATTGTTCCCATAGGGATGACAGCTCCATGTGTGTTATTGTATTGTGGACCCACCAGTGGAAGATGTGGCAGCAGAAGACAGTGATGGTAATGACCCTGACCTTGAGTAGCCCTAGAGTGTGTTTGTATCTAAATTTTGTTTGTTTGTGTGTGTTTATTTATTTATTTATCTTTTTTGAACCCAGGGGAATTGAACCAAGGGACAGTTAACCAATGAACCACATCCCCAACCCTTTTTTTACTTTGTATTTTGTAATTTGATAAGTTACCTAGGGCCTCACTAAGTTGCTGAGGATAGCTTTGAACTTGTGATCCTCCTGCTTCAACCTCCTGAGCTGCTGGGAATACCAGCATGCTCCTCTGTGTGCCCAGGTGTTTTCATCTAAATTTGAACAAATAAGTATAAAAAGTAAAACTAAAAAAAATAAAATTAATGTTTAAAGAAAAATTTTATAGGATAAGAATAAGAAGAAAGTGGACCTAACAGAGAGAGAGAGAGAGAGAGAGAGAGAGAGAGAGAGAGAGAGAGAGAGAGAGAACGAACTTAATATGGCCAGGAAACTCATCCCCTCCCTCTGGCCATTTTTTACCAAAGGACAAGAGCATTGGCACACCCAGGATAAAACCCACCCTGCTCCCCCAAAAAAAGAAGAAGTGAAAAATCTTCAGCATCTTCCTAAAATCTGCTTGTACAAGTTCATTTCCTACCATCGCCCAATGAGAGAGCTGTGCCTTGACCCAGTCTAAGTCTTCATTTTCCTCTTCATATCATTTTCTTTGCTTATATTCTTCCATGGGGCTGAAATGCCCTTCATTTCCCTCTGGAACTAACCATACTGTACTCAAATGCAAATTTGGCTTTAGGAAATGTTTCTGACATAAACAAACCTTTACTCAAGAAATTCCTTTCTATACCCTAAATTCTTGACACACACACACACACACACACACGTTATAATTTTCCATCTGATGAATCCCCTTGTTTTCCCAATAGTACTGAAGGCATTTTGAATGGAAGAACTCTATATTCTCCTTACTACAGACTAAGAATCTGGAGAAAGTACACTCAAAGGATGACATGGATGTTGCTCCCCCTGAGTAGCTATTAGGGTGCTGCTGTTCATGCTACGAGCATCCTCATGGCTGAACTTCTTATTCCACAATTCCTAGTTTCCATTGCTTTCAGGAGACTTACAATGTCTTCAAAGATTTTTTTTTAAAACTTCATGCTTTGAGAATGGCTCAGCTTCATGTACTCCTAACTTTCCTCCCTCATTCCACTAAAGACCCATCATATGGCATGCAAAAAAAAAGGAGAAGCAGAACACGGAGGAAAAAATAAGAGTATGAATGGGGGAAGGCAAGGGCAGAGGGAGAGAAAGAGAAAATGAGAAGAAAGAAAGAAGAAAGAAAGAAAGAGAGAGAGAAAGAAAGGAAGGGAGGGAGGGAGGGAGGGAGGGAGGGAGGAAGGAGGAAGGAAGGAAGGAAGGAAGGATGGAAGGAAGGAAGGAAAGAAGGAAGGAAGGAAGGAAAGAAGGAAGGAAGGAAGGAAGGTAGGCTGGTCGACTCTCTCAGATAAAATAGCACTGGTTTGATGAACAACCTAAGGCATCCCCAGCAACATCAATTACTTGTGGGTCCAACACCAAAGAGCAGGGTGGATTGGTTACACCCATCAACCTGTAGCACACACACAAACCTCACAAACAGATGGAAAAATCATTTGCTGTTCACATAACAGTGAGCTGTACTACACCAGTGCACAACTTGTTCCAAAGCTGATGTTTTCCTTTGGTCTTCCTGCCAACAAAGTACGGAAGCACAAGACAAGCCTCTTTGCCGGTGCCAGCTGAAGTTTAGCCCTGACCGACACCAGCCAAGGACACACATGGCTCCTGTCCTGGAGTGCTCAGCTGCAAGGTGTGGTGAGCTTGGTGTGCTGAGCCTAGGCTTCCAACTCCAGCAGGGTCTCTGCCAGGTGAGGGAGTCAACAGTGTCAATCAACCTACATATTTTCTTGCTTTATCTCCAGTTACTTTCCATGTCATCAACATCAGGATTTTGTTTGCTTCTGCTCTGGTCACATGCTGAATTTGAGTATCAATATGGCAATGAGGTCCATAAAAAGAACCTCCTGAGTCCCATATTTCATCTCCCTCACCTCATGACAGAATTTGAGTGTAGAATTCCCCTGGCAACCTGAGTTCAATATCTGTGCCTCTCCCACAAATTGAAAAGGAAAGTAGCTGGGAAGTCTGGAATTGTTAAGAAAAATCTCTAAGGAAAAGGAAAGTTCTTTTCTTCTTCATCTTTCAGGAGACACTCTACCTGTATTGCCATTGGGAAAGGCATTGTTTCTTGTGTATTTTGAAATGTTTCCAAGTGACATTGGACATTGTTGACTGGTTGGAAGGTATACATCTTAGTTCCTTTGATTTCCTAGGATCTCTATAGAATTTAATTCAAGATGGATTAAAATTTCTAAATAAAGCTAGTGTCTTAGATATCTATGCGCTCATGCACCCTCCTATCCCCCCACCAGGGCTACTGTAAAAATCACTACAAACTAGGTAGCTTAAAACAACAGAAATTTATTCTCTCACCAGTCTAAGGTCAAATCTTAAATCAAGATATCATAATGGCCATAGGCCATCCAATCTCTGCCTCCATCTTCAAATGGACTTCTCTCCTGTGCCCTCAAGTTGTCTCATTTTCTATCTCTTATGAGGACACTCATCATTGGTTTCAGGTCCCACCCAAATTTGGAACGATTTCATTTTAGAATCTTTACTTTAGTTACATCGTAGATCTTTGTTATGGCTTGGATCTTTAATCTTCCCCAAAGGCTCATGTTTTGATGGCTTGATTCCCAGAGCAGCAATGTTCAGAGGAAAGGTTTTTGAAAAGGTGATGGGACCATAGACTTTGTGATGTCATCAGTGGATTAATCCATTGATGGATTGATGATTTGATGGCATTATTGGGAGGTGGTGGAAATTGCAGGAGGTGGGGCCTAGTTGGAAGAAGTAGTTCCCTGGGCATAAGCCCTGGGAGGGTATTTCTTGTCCCTGGACACTTTTTACCTCGCTGGTTTCAGGGGCCACTAGGTCAGCAACCTTGTCCCACCATGCCTTTCTACCATGATGCAAGGCCCAGAAACAATGGAATAGCCAACCATGGACAGAAACCTCCAACACTGTGAGCCAAATAAATTGCTCCTCCTCTTACTCATTTTTCCAAGGTATTTTTTCACAGAGGTAGAAAGCTGACTAACACAATCATTTTCTAAATACAGTCATTTCGGAGGTGCCAGAAGGACATATTTTTGAGGACACCAGCCAAACTGCTACAAGTTCTTACTGCCTTTTAACCATGGGTACATCAAAAAATTACAAAGACAAAAAAAATTATTTTAAAATTTCATTAGTTAAAATTTTAAGCATCAAGAAAATATTGTAACAGGTGCTGTGTAAGTATAACTATGTAACTACAGTACAAAATAAAGAAATGTCAGCATTTCTTTATTTCACCTTATAAATTGCATTTTGTTTACTTTTGTAAAAATTAAGACCATTTAGACATAACAACTACATCTATTCTTCCCAAATATAGTTGGTCTTCTCATGTATGTTTTTATTCCTTGCAATTTGCCTTTATTAATCATTAGTTATTATTTTGGTAATCTACACATGGTGGTGATACAAGTAAATCTAGTTTACTTATATTGGTTGTAGAGCTAGAAACTTGAGAATCAGAACTGAGTTCTGTGAGCCATAGAATTTTGGTTAATATGCCTTTCCTAACCACCTTGCAACATTGTGATAACTGAAAGAGATAAATTTGTGAATGATACATATATCAAATACATGATTATAAGGTAGGAGATTTATTTTCTTTCTTCTAAAATATGCTACTCCTTTAGGACTATGCAGTTATTTAATATGCTCCTTACTATTGTTTATAAATCATCAAGATTTTGTTTCAATAAATTATTATCAGTATTTATTAGAAGCTTATAATTAATGATCTTTATTTAGAGCTCTAACAATAATTTTGTTAAGACCTTATTTCAGCTTAACATGCCACAGAAAAGTAATTAATTACACCAAGATGTCAACTGGTTAAAAAAATAGTTCCTGAGTTGTTTTTACTGGACCAGCAATGGTATACAGGAAAATAATCTTTGAAATGCTATAGCAAATCATAGTGGGCATTTCAGCAAGGCCCTTCATTTGATCCCATGACAAAACACAACAAACATTTTAATTATTTTTTAACTGCTTCATTGTTCAAGAGTTCAAGTTTTCATAGCCATGTATTCTAGTTTCTGCACAAAATTAAGTTCATTTAAACTGGAGATACTGGTATACCTTAATATTATCTTCAAGATTTCTAACACTTCCCTGGACTTCTGTCGATAAAGAATAAATGTGCCAGGCCATTGTACCTCTATCTGTTAGATATAATTGTGCAAAACGAAATAAAATTCTACAAATAAGTGTAAAATAATAAGAGCCAAAAAAGAGTGGAGATTGGGAAGATATGGAAAGAGTAGAGAGAACTTCACCAGAAATGCTAGCTTAAAGAAAATCACTGTGATTAAGCTGCAAAATTGATTTTAAGCTTTCTGGCAGGAAAAGAAAAAAAAAGGACTACATAATTTGAGTTATCTTATAAATGATAGCCTATTAGTTTCTCTTGGGATACGAAGTCTCAAGAAATATGTCTTCATTAAATAAGAAACAAGTCTTGTTTGACTTTAAAATCAGCTATTCCTTAAAGCAACCACAAAAAATTTCTTTTTTGAACATTGACTGCCATAGTTGGGTTTTTAGCAAAAAGACAAAAAGCTGAGAAGTGACAGAAGTGTTAAGCATTTTGTGTTATTCTTCAAAAAGTTCTGAAGCTTGAGATTCCAGAGGTAGAGATGACAAACTGATGGTAATCAAAAAGACTGGGTTATATTTCAACCAAATTTCACAGATTGTGCAGAAAAAGCTCCAAAAGGCAGACTCCATAGTTTCCCCAAGAGCCACATTAGATCTACTTAGTTGTACCAATAGGCCATTTCTTTGGAACCTCAAGACTGTGCACTACAGATGTCAAATGAGTGTCAATTGACAGAGTCTTGGAGATGAAAGTTACTAATATTTTTTTCTACTTAAATTAATTCTGGCTTTTTGAAAATAACTGCTTGTAGACAGATCCCCTGGGCTAATAGAGCTGCACATTCCACATCCCCACATGAGTGGATATTGGTTGAATATGTTATTTAGTGTTACACATTTAGAAAATGATAAAAAGTTTCTGCCAATACCAACTATTTTGGTTTGGTCAGTGATTTATTTTTCATGTTTCATGTTTCTGTTGACAAGTACTGGTTAATATAGTCAACCATTCTTGTAATTAGTTATGAAATGTAATGCTATAATCAAGCCATTGGTGAGGAGTAGAGTGTTATTTTTTTAAATTAATTTTGAGGTTTACTTATTCATTTTTTCAACAAAGGTTGTTTTCATGTTTAATATGAGTCAGAACCATGCTTATCTGTAAGTAGACAAAGATGAAAAAGATACAGTGTCTATCCTCAGGAAGTTTTCAGATGACAAAAATACGATATCAAAACTACCTGGAGGGCTGGGGATGTGGCTCAAGCGGTAGTGCGCTCGCCTGGCATGCGTGCGACCCGGGTTCGATCCTTAGCACCACATACAAACAAAGATGTTGTGTCCGCCAAAAACTAAAAAATAAATATTGAAATTCTCTCTCTCTCTCTGTCTCTCTCTCTAAAAAAAAAGAAAAGAAAGAAAGAAAGAAAAGAAAAAAACAACTACCTGGAGAGCAGGGATATAGCACTTGTTTACTATGAAGTCCAAGAGTTGAATCCCCAGTACAACAACAAAATACAAAACAAAAAAAATTTTAGAAACATAATGTAGCAATCTAAGAGCACCTAATCTAATTTGAGACCCGGGATAATAGTTCAGGAAAAAGTATCCTTGTGGAGATGATTCCCTAGACTGGAAAAAGAGAGCAGAATGAAAGCAAAACTGATGCTATAAAATAAAAACATGATTTATTAGGAGAATTATAAGTGGTCTTCACAAGAATTCACAATCAAGAGACAGCTACCCCTGTTTTGGAGTAGAATACACACCATTTCTGTGACCTCCAAAACCCAAACACACTATTAACTTTAAGATTGTTCTACATAGTGATAGTTTATGGTAAATGACAAGAAAAAAAGGCAAAACAAAAACAAAAATCTCTCTGATATATGGTCCAAAAATATTTTTTACAAGTCTTAAAAATCACATATTGACAATTAAAAAGTCACACTGCAATGGCACATACCTGTAATCTCATGACTTTGAAGGCTGAGGCAGGAGGACCACAAGTTGAAGGCCAGCCTCAGAAACTTAGTGAGACCCCAATCTCAAAATAAAATAAATATATAAGAGGTTGAGGATGTAGCTCAGTGGTAAACCACCCCCGAGTTTGATCCCCAATACCAAAATAAATGAATACATACATAAATAGATAAGTAATTTCATACAGATTAAAAAGTTACTAAATGAATTAGGAAAAAATCCAGAATGAGTGAAAGCTTGTAGATACAATATAAAGTTGAATCAGCTTAACATAGACATCCTGTATCAGATTTCTAAGCTAAAAATAACAAAGTAAATTTAAGAATATAAAAGTATAACAAGATGGTGCTCGAAGATGGGGAATTAGTGTGAGGCAGCATTTCTTTTAGCTCAACTACCCAGAATGCAAATAGTAGAAATACCATGTCTCTCTGAGACTTAGAGTAAACCCTGACTCTGTCCCCTATCTGGTACCCACTGGTCCCTGGGTCCTCCCAGGCCTGGCACCAGTCTCCCATTCACCAGGGCACTCTGGTGCCCCAAGCCCCAGTCTCCCAATCCCTCATAGGCCCCCAACCTGGCCCATCAGTCACAGCAGACCACAGATCCTGGTGTCAGGCCTGAATCTACCTGGCACAGATGAGCAGGGCCCCTATTATGGCTGGGCTTCAACTCAGCCCACACAATGTGTAGCCACCAGACACACCCAGTCCAGCACCCAGCTTTGCAACTCACATGCAGATCTCGGCACCCAGCCCTCAGACCAGATGGGAGAGAAGTGCTTGACTAGGAATTCAAAAGGGTGAAGGTGGAAGAGATTAGTTTGGAGACTGAATCAGAGACCAGGAATCATGAGGTCTGAAGGCAACATAGTAGGCTAAGAACAGGCTCCTGCACCACACAAGTGGAACTAAGAGGATATTCCTGGGGTGCAGCCTTACAGCATGGGCCCTGGAGGTGACTGAAAATCTCCAGACCAATTGGCATTCAGTGAAGAGCCTGGAGTATATCTAAGCCTACAACCCACCTCTAGGAGTTTAACCTCCAGGAGTAACCCTCTCACCCTAGCAAACCACCAATCCTGAGAGTGGAGGGAGAATAAATATAGACAACCCCAACTAACTGCTGAGAAGGAAAGCTGAGAAACTTTTGAACACCAACAGAAATAATTGTTCAATTTTTGTCAAGAATTTTTCTTTTTTTCTTTTTTTCTCCCACAAGTCTACCATATTTGAAACCAAGTATTTTTCATGCATCAATTTATTGAGGATCGGGATGTCTAAATAGTATACTTCAGTTTGTTTTGTATTCTTTTACTTATATATTTTCTATTTTTAATTTTTTTAAAAAGTTATTTTCTATCTATTTTTAGCTCATTTATCTGTTTTCCTTGATTCTTTCTCTCATTTCTCCTAACAGCCAACTTCTATTATTTTCTCTTTTACTCTTCCTATAAATGTTTATTTCTATCTCCTCTCATCCTTCCTCATAAATATCACATCCTACACCATTTCTGTTCTTCCTTTGTTCATATTTGAAATTATAAACCCTTTTGCAAACTTACTCATTTTATTGTAGGCAATAACTAAGCACATCATTTCTGTTTATTGTGACAAAACTGTAGATGTCATAGTAGGAAATATTGGTTTAAGCCTGTATATTGTTTGCATTGGTGGCTGTTATTATTTATCTCCCCCTTAAAGGAGAGGTATTGGGAAATCTATAGAGTAGAAATTGTACTATCTCAAATGCACAATGCTAGACAGGGAGACACACAAATAATAGGATCCATTAACACCAGAGTGGAAGAAATTTTAGAGAAGGATTATAGAATGTACATAGTTAAACTGAACAGACAGGTAAAGAACAACATAAGGAGTAAAATCAGAGATAAAATTCAGGAGTTGACAGATCACTTCAATAACACATTGACAAATTTGAGTAGAGACATTACTTGAGATATACATTAAAGTCTTATATTAAGAAATAGAAGAATAAATTTTTAAACTAATTAATTAAGAACAGTATTGTCCTGATACCCAAATCAGACAACAACACACACTCACACAAACACACACACATTCATATCCACACACAGTAGACAATGTTTCTTAAGAACTTAGACACACACACATACACAAAAAGAAAAAAATCCTCCAGAAAATTCTAGTAAGGTGAGCCCAGAAACATACAAAATGTATTATATACACATAAGTAGGTGAGTTTTTTAGTTTTTTTCCCATATATGCAGAGATGATTCAACATAAGAAATTCCATAAATAAAATACACTAAATTAAAAAACGAGAAAACATTATCATTTCAATAGCTGTAGAAAAAAATTGGTGAATTCAATCCCTTTTCATAATGAAAATATTAATTTCAGACTAGAAAGGAAGAAGTAAAGCTATAGAGAGATACTATATTCATATATATTTATATATAATCATAGAAATACACATACCTATACAACCATTAAAAATTATTGAGTACAGAAAGTTTATAGGATACAATATATAAAAGTAAGTTATATATTTCTATAAAAAAATTTGTTTCTCACAAGGTAAGATTATAAAAAGTGACAAATTTTCTACTCCAGCCCTATTTTGCTGTTTTGAGAATTTGATTAATAAAACTAAATTCTTAAAAATATAAGACTAAAACAAAGTTTCTTCTAAATATATAAAACATACAGTGGTTTTTATATCATCCCTAAATGGAGTGTCCCAGATTTCTATCTTGGACTCTTTTTGCTACCTCTATTCCAAGCCACAGTGATGTCATTAGCATAACTTTTTACATGTCTCCATATTAGTAACTTCCAAAATTGTATTATCAACTCCGACTTCTCCTCTAAAAATCACATTTTCATGCACAGTGACATATTGTTATCTCCAGTTGTATTTCAAATAGGCATATCAAGGCTATGGAAAGAAGGGGTCAGATTATCCTGGGATATTTTGTTAAGCCAGAAAGTAAAGAAATATTAAAATAATGATAGCACATCACAATGACACAAGAGCTGGTCTCCTTGCCCCACCAAGGACCTATCTTAGATAATCTGACATCTATGCACTTTCAGTTCCAGGAGGAGAAAACAGAGATATTGGATATATTGGGTTGTAGGAGGGGCAATTTGTAAGAATTGCCAAAGCCCTTTGAAGTATGACTAAAAAAACACAAATCAACAAATTCAAAAATAAGATATTAACAAATCTCCAAAGTGATTTTATAAAAGATGAATATAATAAGGAACATCATAATGAAACTGCTTAAAAAAATTAAAATATTTTGTTAATATACACAGACATACTCCATATAAAATAAGAAGAATAACTATTGACTTCTCATCAGAAACACTGAAACCCAAAAGACAATTGAATATCTTCAAGTTATTAAAGAAAATAACTTGTCATTATAAACCTATATCCAGTGAATATATCTTCAAAACAGTAAGTGACAGAAAACTATGAGATAATTTAGGTCCAGAGAACTAGTATTAAATGAAATGTTAAAGGAATACCAGCACCGGTAAATATGTATAATAACAACATTTTCCTCCCTTCAAAACCTTATAAAATATAACTGTTTGAAGAAAATACAGTAATTTCACCAGATGAAACTTATGTCATGTGTAGAAAAAAAATGTATGATAATTATAGCAACACAAGGGATAAAAAGAGTATTAAAAGGTTCATGTACTACATATGATGGTTAATATTATTTGAAAGTAAACAATGATCATTTAAAAATATTCTAAATCCTAGAGCAATCACCAAAAAATTAAACTGGCATGAATAATAAAGCAGTAAGCATGATAAAAATAGAATAATAAAAATATTTAATCCAAAATAGGGGAAAATGAGAGGTTAATGGACAAAACACACATAGGACAAACAGAAAACAAATAGCAAATGGTAATCTTAAACTACCTAAATAACTATATTAATATAAATAGAGCAAATGATTAAAGACTAACTAAGACCTCACCGTGTCCTATCTACAAGAAATACATTATAAATATGAATATAAATGCTGAAAATTTAGGAATAAATATTGAATAAAAGCTTAAGTGCTTTTTTGTTGAATAATTGAATAAATATCTTATTTAACTTGAAATAATATTAAGATCATTAAATTCATAGAATCAAACCATAATTTTTTAATATTTTATTTTAGTTGTAGTTGGACACAATACCTTTATTTTATTTTTTTGTGATGCTGAGGATCAAACCCAGCACCTGCATGTGCTAGGTAAGCACTCTACCACTAAGCCACAACCTCAGCCCCTAAAAACCATGATTTTATGATATATTTTTCAAACACTAAAATGATGAACTTCAATATTTAGAAAGTCTTTAGATATAGATTATTATATGTGAGGTGGTAAATATAATTTGTCATTTTCAAATAGTGTGACTATTCACTAGCAATATATAAGAATAAACCAAAAAACAAACAAACAAACCAGAACTTGGAATGGAGTAGTAAAGATGATGTATGTGTTAGAACTCAGCTCTTGGACTTTGTATCGAGCGACACTATTAATAATTACTCGGAGGCAGATTGTCTAAATGCAAGAGTATATTAGATCACAGAAATCTTCAAATATAAACAGTTAATGCAAAAATGTTGGGTTGCAGGAGCACCCCAACAAGCATTCAATACACACAAATTAAACACTGTATAAGCAAATCACACAATCCTAGGGCAACCACAAGTTATGCCACATCCTTTCTCTTAGCCAAAGAGCAGAAGTTGCCCTTGTTTGGTGGTTCTCTCTAATGGCTGGACATCAAGGAATGGTAGAGTCGGTTCAGGGTCAGACAGCAAAGAGGCCAGTCTCACCAATGTCCTAGGAGCAAAACTCTTAAATGTGGCAGGACAAGCAATTTAAATACAGTTCCAAGTTGGTGGTGTATGTTGGTGATTGGTTAGACCCAGTGAAAGTCAATATCCATTGGTTATGTACAATGAGGTAATATAATTGCACCTGAGCATGTTCTTTGCACATGTCCATGGAGCTGTGCTCCTTATCAATTATAACCAGCCATTTCTAAGCATTCTTATGGCTAGTGCACCTTACAGCTCTTTATCAATTGCAAGCAGACATGACTAAGCAGTTCAATGGCTGCTGTTCCTTATGGCCACCAACTTAGTCCCAGCATTTCAAAGCATGTCTATGGCAGATGCTCTTTTTAGACCTGATTTCTATAAGACCTAGAGCTGTCTAACTGAACTGTCTATGATTATGGGGATATTATATATCTGTGTTATCTAATATGATAAACATCATTCATATGTGGCTATTAAGCACATGAAATGTGAAACTTAAAAAGTGAATTTTATTCAATTTTAGTGAATTTAAATAGTCAAATATGGCTATTAACTTAAGTGTTTATCCTAGTTATTGGAATATGCTACATTTTTCTTACTGCCTAATTTTTCTTATACTATTCTACATAGGTAAAGATATTTTTTTGTTCTGGACAGATACTTTTTATGTAGAATTTATTTGTCTTGATAAAAATGATTTACTTAATATCTATATTTCCCATTATAAACCAGCTTGAATCTTTCTCATTTATAACTTTTCCCCAAAGCCTGATTCTTTGAACTGTGTCTGGGTTACAGAAGTTGCCCTAAGAATATTTATTGGATTGGTGAATCCACTAACGACTACTTCACTGCAACTGCTATTGAGGGAAAGACACTCCATTAGTCATGTATGTTTATCTCAGTGCCACAGGTGGGTGAGTAAAAACTAAAAAGCCTTAATTTTCCCCACCTGGGCAAAACATAATGGGTTCAGATAAAAGTTTCCAAGTATTAGTGAACACACATTTGTTGCTTGCCACTCAAAAAGACCATCACAACCACAAGATCAATTCATTCAGATAAACAGAAAGATTTATTTGGAAAATTAGCAACAAAAAGAGATGGAGGCTATCACCAATAAATATGATCTTGTTTAGGGGTTGCAGATAAAAGCAAGACTTTTATAGGAATTTTGGAGGAGACATATCAGATAGGAGGTGCCATGGTAGATACAAATTTTAGGAGGCCTGCTTTTCTGATACACAGTTACCTATTATCTGTAGTCACGGGAAGTTCTGGGTTCTTTAAACCTAAAGGAAAGTTACCAAGTACAAAGTCTTATGATTCATGTAATTCGAGTTTTTTTTTTCCAAGAATGTCTAACTCAGCATTTGATCATTATGGTACAAAAAATATTCAAAGAGACTGAAAGATAAACATCCCCTGGAGAACAGGAGAAGGTAACGGAAAAGCGACTCTGGCCAGACAAGATAGTGAAATGCAACTTTTCACAGAGCGGTTTAGTCCTTCAATCAGAGTGGTCATTCACAATGCTAGTGGGAGACTAATAACACATTGTTCAGCTGCATGACCTCCAAAATCAGTGAATGTTTGAAATCAACTGAAAGTATGTACAGCTAGAGGTTTTATTTAAGTTTTTCCTTGGTAAAAATAAGGGTCTTTGGGAGATAGCCCTAATCTAACAAATCCCTAATATAACAAGAGGCCCTCTGAAAAAAATCCTTTTCCTAAGTTTATAAAAGTATTTAAAAATAAGATGAAGGAGAATCATATGGCAGTTAAGTCATAACATATACCTCATTGTGAAAGCCAAACAAGCATGCTAACTAAACTCCAGAATTGGATAGCATTGCCCACCCACCTTTGCTAGTTCTTATATGTGGGTAGACAGCACCTAAGTAAGATTTAGAAGATAGATAGTGGATTGTATTCTCAAGATAAGTTTCCTTCAAAGTAGAACATGAAAGAAGCTGAGCAATCAATGTCCAATTTCTGCATCTCAATTAAAGGAACCAAGATTATTATAATAATTGTGCTATTTAAGTGTTTTCTTAATTGTGTACTACATCCTCAGCACAACACAATTATTAAAATGAACTACAAGTGAGATTCCCAAATAACTACATCTATGTCAATAAGTGAATCATCTTCACAAGAGGTTTAATTTCTTCTAATAGTATCCCCTAAAACCTTATATAAAATATTTTAGTAATATTCTGAATGTGATATTTCAAATTTAAGGTGCTTTGGAAAATAGGAAAGTATTAGAACCAATTAAAAGTGATAGCCAATGGGAGAAGCAGTGTTACTAACTGCCTTGAAGTGAGAGTTGAATGAGATGAGTGAAATAAAGTTGTTAAATGATAATAGGGACATTAGAGGTTTAATCTGGCAGGGGAAAATGAAAGAAAATTTAAAGAGGTATTGCCACAGAACTCAGCAGTTCTCAGATAAAGAAAATGGTGTTTAAATTTCCTTTCACCCTCCAATGCCTGTGAGAAAACTCTTTTCCTCAGTAAATTCTGATAATGAAAATAGGGAGATCTAGAAGGTTCTGTTTCAGGGCTTCAATATTGGGGCACATCTTTCCAGAGAAGTTCGTATAACAAGTGGGAGAGACAAAGGAGGAAACTGAAGGCACCAATCACTCAAAAGACATACATGAATCATTTACTAGCCTAGTGAAGAGTTTAAGTGCTTCCTCTAGGGAAGCAACAACTCTGAAATGGAAATGGGATGCTGGCCTAGAGACAGGGGAAGAGGAGGAAGAATGGAGTCAACATGCAGATACTCCCCAGGTATAGAAGCAGCAAGCCTGTTAGCATGCAGCCCATCTCATAGAAAGGATGATGTATATGTCAAGAGCTTTGTAATGTTTTGAACAACCAATAAAAAAAATAAAATAAAAATAAAAACCTACATAACTCTCAAAAAAAAAAAAAAAGAAAAGAAAGGATGATGTCTCCAACTTGTGGAAAAAAGCTATTTGTGCTATTTTTTAACAATTTCTAAAAAATCAAATTAGAATGTTCGCCTTGCTAAAATATGTTTACCATTAAAAAATAATTATGCATTTCAAAATGTATCTAATTATATAATTTTGGTTCCTAAATTTATGTACTTCAAATTTAAAAAGTCTAGTATACAGCAGCAGAAAACACTTTAGTTGGATTTAGAAAAATAAATTAAGAATTCTGGTCCATTTCTCTCTTATTCTTTCCAATCTTATTTATCCATTTTTCAGAATACCCTGAATGAAATCTCTTCTAAAAGATGTATGCTATTCAATAAACTTAAATAACCAAGATACTTACACAATCAAATTAAAAGCAATTATACAATTAAATTTAAAGGGGAGGTACTGGGGAATGAAATTAATCAAATTGGGCTAAGTGCATACAAAATACATAACAACAAATCCCACAATGTTGCATAATTTTAATGCACCAAAGAAAATTATGTGTGATTTTATCTACTGTGGTGGTAAATGTAATGGAAAATTTGGGTTAAAGAGAATATGTTCAAAGAGGATTTTTACTTAATTTAGTAAATTTTGCGACTGATGGGAATTTTTTTTTAAATTAATTTTTATTGTAGGTTATTCAAAACATTCCATAGTTCTTGATATATCATATTTCACACTTTGATTCAAGTGGGATATGCGCTCCCATTTTTACCCCACATACAGATTGCAGAATCACATCAGTTGCACAACCATTGATTTACATATTGCCATTCTGGTGTCTGTTGTATTCTGCTGCCTTTCCTATTGACTAACTGACTCAAAGACAGACAAAAATAATGAAATTAAGCATAAATATGAGAATCAGAGACTTCAAGGTCCAAAAGAAGTGTTAAGATTTCTATTTCTTTTCCTTTAGTTAGTACTGTACTTGAATAAGCTCAGGTGCAAAGATATGCATCTTCTATTCTAGTATGGTCCAGGGAGGGAGAATTCGTTCAGCTTTCCCCAAGCTATCATGCTCTGTCAAACTCTCTCAGGATGTAGTAGGTTTCTCTTCCTCAGAGGAACTCAAGTACATGCTGGCTGAGCCACTTCCACAGATGAGAAAGAAAGAAGAAAAATACTGAATTTTCAGGATCTAGTTATCAAATCACTATTACTACATAATGTGTTATAATTTTGAAAACATTCAGATAATTTGAAACTTTGTCTTTAAATTCCTCAAGGGCAGAGGAGGTTTCTTTTTCATTTCTGTGTCATTTGTCATTCCTGTCATCCTGGCAGGAACAATAGTTTTTCAAGAAACATTTGTTGTCCTAAACAACTGCATCACCCTACTTTGTGGGAGCCCTAATCTTCTCAACATTCATGAAGAGATTCCTCAAATCTGAATCTATGATATCAATGAATAGACAAAATAATGAACATGTAATGAGAAAAAGTTACACAAAATTCCAAACATTGAGATTGTTGTAAAACTGAAAATGATATGGGAATACGATGTATAATGTTTCTATTACCACAAATGAGGAGAATTTCTGTGCTAGAACTCTCCTTCACTCATCTGGTTCAGTGTCTCCTGTCTGAAGGTGTGTGCTATGTTGTCATCAGGCTGACTTAGCATAATCTTTATTTCTTGGATTCATATTGCCATTGGGCATCTGAAAAGACAGATTTCCATCAGGTAATGTATACCCTATGCCTGTCTTACCATTGTACCTTGGACGTAGATAGCTTGTTTTGATTTTACTGACTCACCACTGAGTGTTTTCTTTTGAGTCTCAGATGAAACTCTGAATATCTGGCTTGATGATGGAATTAGGCTATTGGAATAGAATTTATGTATTTTGTACATGAGAATTACATAAGTTTGGGAGATCTGGAAATGCTTTAGTTTGAATATCTCCATCAAAACACATGTTAAAATTTAATTCTTACAGTGAGGGATTAAGAGAGGAGAAATTAAAACTTAATCCAAATATGGTGTTTTAAGGTGGGACCTTTGGGAAGAAATTAAAGTTACATGAGGTCATGAAGGTAGGACCCTAATCCAATTGGACTGTGGCTTTATAAGAAGATAGAGTGGCATGTGACACCCTGAACCATCTTGGTTTTCTACATAATCTCTGCCAATGAACAGAAACTCAACATATGTAGCTGCCCATTCTTGAACTCTCCAGCCTTTGGAACTGTGAACTGAATAAAGCTCTATCCATCATAAATTATCTTTGGCATTCGGTTATTGTAATAGAAAAGACATGCAGTGACTACTAGGAGTTTGCAGTGTTTTCAGGCATTGCTTCAAGTCCTTAATTAATCTAGGTCATACTGAGGTTCATTGTATTTATTATCTCTTTGCTATAATCTATTCTGCTGAGTCATCATCTCTTCATTTAACCTAGATGCAATGTGCACCTTATTCTACCCCTCTTATCTCTATATATAACAATTTTATAGCTCTCACTTCTTTTGGAATTAGAAGTCTCCTTTGCATGCTGTAACACTTAGGACTGGGAGAGAGACCAGTGTAATGTCATAGAAATCAAGATATTCTGGATTGTGGAAGTATTTAATTATAATTGTGATAAGGCTAATATAGGAAAAGTAAAAGGAAATTAAAATGTGAATAACAGGAGACAAAATCAAGACAAGAACTTGAGGATGTGGTCCCTGAGTCTTTAGCACCAAGCATGGAGATATCCAGGCAAACTCTCTAAACCTAACCTATAAAGTGGGGATAATACTAATTATTTCCTGGTAAGTTTCTTCTGAGAATTAAATGAGAAATGGTATAATGTAAAATACTTGTAGGATAATAAGTAATAGGCATTGCTCTCAAAACTTTATGTGTAATGAGTTCCTTACACAATAGTCCCAGATGAGGAAGGTAGCTGGAAAGTGGTGGACTTGGGATTCAAACCCAGGAAGTCTGGATCCATTGATCTATGCTCTCAACCATTACACTGTCTTGCCTTCTGCTTGGCACAGTGACTAGGACACATTAAAAATTTCATAGACATTAGCTATGGCACTTAGTGGACTGTCGTCCTTGAAAATATAACATATTCAAGACTATACATTCTTGTCAAAACAATCCTTTCTTGAGCTGATATGCCCTCTTTAAATATGATTTACCTTTCTGCTTCCATTCACAGAAAATCTACTAAAAGAATAATGTACACTCATATTCTTTACTCTTACAGAGCATACATTTTTAAGTTAATTGTATTTAGGTAAAATTAATGTACAAAACAATTAATCATTTTAAACTAAAAATTTCAGTTGCATGTAGCACATTTACAATGTTATGCAAATACCATCTCTATTTAGTTCCAAAATATATTCGTCACCCCCAACATAAAATTTCCTGCCCATTGATAAGCTAGTCCCTATTCCTCCTTCTCCCTGGGAACCACCAATCTACTTTCGACTGTATGGATTTACCTATTCTGAATATTTCATATAAATAGAATCATATAATAGGTGACAGTTTGTGTTTGCCTTTTTTGACAGTATATTTTCCAGTTTCATCCATGTAGTATCATGTATAAGTTCTTCATTCTTTCTTATGGCTAAATAATATTCCATTGCATGAATATTCCATAATTCATTTAACCATTCATTCACTGGTGGACATTTGTGTAGTTTTCTCATTTTAGCTATTATGGCTAGTGAAGTTGTGAACATTAATGTACAAATAATTGTTTATATGTATATGATTATTTGAGTATACACTTAGTTATGGAATTGGTGAGTCTTAAGGTAGTTCTACGTTTAACTTTTAGTGAAACAACTTAACTTTTTTTTAGATTGAGTCATGTTTGTTCCTTTTCTGTTTGGATTTTCTATGTGCAGAATTATCTGTGAATACATTCAGTTTCTGTCTTCCTTTCCAATTTGGAAAGCCTTTTCCTTTTTTCCCCCCTGCCAAATTACTATGAGTAACACTTTCAGTAATAGCAGATGCAAAAGTGACATTATTATCTTCTTTTTCCTTTCTGATCTTGGAATATTTTCAGTCTTTAATTAGAGTATATTTGCTGTAGGTTTTCTATAAATGCACTCTATCAGGTTGAGTATAGTCCATTGTTTTCCTGATCATGTGAATTGTTTTCAATATTTTTCTAATAAATTTTTATTTTCTTTAGATAAATCCTGAATTCTTCAGATAAATCCCACTTGATCATACTGTATAATATTTTAATAGTTTGATAGATTCAGTTTGTTAGTACTGTGTTGTGAAATTCTGTATCTATATTTATAAGGGATATAGACTTGTAGGGATTTTTCTTCTTGTGATAATTTTTTTCTGTCTTTGATATTAAAGTAATTCTGGTCTTATAAAATAAGTTACAAAAATTTTATTTCTCCTTTCCTATATTTTGGAGACTTTTAGAAAAACCTATGTTGATTAGTCTTTTAATGTGATCCTGGAACTTTTTTTTTGGGGGGGGGGTAGGTCTTATATTACTGAAAACACAGAAAAATTAACATTTGTTCTTCAATCCACCAGAAAAGTAAGGTCACAGGGCACACTTCTACTTTAAAATTGGCAGCAGGGAGGCAGATACAAGGATTCATAATTTAACTGGCATATAAACCCACAATCAGATATCTCTGTGGGATCCAGTACTGGGGTAGGAAAATCTGAACTGAAATTGAAGTATGAAATATAAGAACTCCAGGTAAAAAACACATAGAAAGTCCTTCACAGTTTTGTGAGTTTTACCTCTAAGCACCTTAACCCATTCTCATTGTAAATATCAGAGAAAAAATCCCTTATGTTTTCAGCAATGGGGAGGTCAGTGGAAGGAAGGAAGCATTTGGAAATGTTCCACAGCATTCTGTTCTTCTTAATAACACCCACCTTCAGGAATAATTATTTAATTATTTTGTCAGAGCCTAATGATTTTATCGGGGTCTAATGAAGGGAAATACTAGCCCACATTGGCCATCCTGAACCTCAGGTGGGTGGGGAGAAATCCTGGTAGGTTCACAGACCAAGAGCACAGGCTCACCCAAAGTCATATCATAGGACAGCAAAATGATTCCAGGCTCCCTACATATTACCCCCACATCATTAAAGGCCCTTTACACTTGTTCAATTTACCCACTACATTATGCCATCTTTCTACAAAAAAAAAATTTATAAGGCATACTAAGAGGCTAAAATCAGTTTGAAGAGACCGAACAAGCAACAGAACCAGAGTCAGATGTGGCATGAATGTTGGAATTATCAGCCCATGATTAAAAAAACCAATGATTAATAAGCTACTCTAATGGATAAAGTACACAGAATATAAGAACAGATGGACAATGTAAGAAAAGAAAAAGAAATTCTAAGAATAAAAGAAATTGAATGCTAGAGATAAAAAGTGCTGTAACAGAAATGAAGATTGCCTTTGATGGGATTATTAGTGACTAGAACATGTCTGAGGAAAGAATCTCTGCCCTGAGTATATATTAACAGAAATGTCTAAAACTGAAAAGAGAAATGAGAAAGAGAGAGGGAGAGAGGGAGAGATAAGTTGGGGACAACTACAAAAATATACAGGTAATGGAAATACAAAAAGCAAAAGATATAAGAACTGAGCAACAATTACAGCAATAATGACTAATAATATCCCTAAAATTAATTCATACATAATACAGGGTTTATTTGAAGAGAAATTACATCTATGTGTAGCATAGTCCAACTTCAGTAAATCAAAGATAAAGGGGAAAATCATTGGAAAAAAATTTAGAGGAAAAACAACTTACCTATATAAAAGGTAAGAATTACATTAATATCCTTCTGAGAAAACATGAAACTAAGAAGAAAGTGGTATATTTAAAGTTTTAATAGAAAAAAAAATTGCCGCAGTCTGGCTGGGCACAATTCAGGAGCCACTTGTCAAAAGAAGCTAACTTTATTTTTAGAACCACACAAGATAAACAAAACAGCTCCTCAGGAAAAAACCCTCAGAGCCCAACTGCCACCACCGGCTTCCCACAAGCCACACACCCCAACAACCTCTTCCTCCCACAATCCTCCTGCTCTTGAGGCCGATTGGCTGGGTCGCATGGGCGGAGCCAAAAAAGTCCCCCAATGAGCAGCTCCGTGGTCTGAAAGGGCAGGGAAACAGCCCAATGAGCATCACCGCAGAGGAGCCAATCAGCTAGATGTTGCTGGGGCTGCTGTGAGCCAATCATCAGCTGGCAGTCTGAAAGTTTGCTGGGGCCCCTTCGGCTGTGGCTCTCAACAAAAAATCACATCTTTAATTCTGTATCTTTTGATATTATCCTTTAAAGATAAAGGAAAACTAAAGACATTTCCAGACAAACAAAAATCATAGCAATTTGTTCCCAGTAAACCTGCCTCATGAAACTTATTAGAAGTTCTGCAGAGAGGAGGAAGATTACATAGGTCAAAAATTTGGATCTCCATGAAGAAAGGAAGGCCCTGGAGGGTTAATAAGTGTAGGTAAAGAAAAATTGGGGTTTTATTCTTAATTTATTAAACAGATAGCAGTTTATACAAAATGAAAACAATGTATTTGAATACAAATTCTAATATATTTGAATATTCAGAATGATAACAGTGATACAAGGGATAAAAGGATAGAAATTAAAATATTTTGTTAAGATGAGGTAGAAAATGGGAATATAAAAAATGTTCAAATAAAGCCCCAAAAGGTAGAAAAATATGTAGAAGACAAAAGTAGGTACAAAGAACAAGGGCAACAAATAGGAAACAGTAACAAGGTAATTTTGATGTAACTATATGATTACTTAAAGTCAATGATTGAAATACAATAGGTATTTTTCAAAAGATTGTCATGGTGCATCAAAAAACAAAAATCAATCCTATATTATCTAAAAGAAACTCAATTCAAATATAAAGAGACATATGGATCAAAATAAAGCATCAGGGAAAGATATAGAAATAATAAAAAATGTCCTATTTTATTAACTTTGACAATACAAAATGTATCAGTTAAGAATGCTTTTGAGCTGAGTGTGGTGGCACACACCTGTAATCCCATTGACTAGGGAGTCTAAATCAGGAGGATCGCAAGTTCAAAGCCAGCCTCAGGAACAGTGAGGCTGCTAAGCAGGACAGTGACACCCTGTCTCTAAATAAAATACAAGATAGGGTTGAGGATGTGGCTCAGTGGTCAAGTGCCCCTGAGTTCAATCCCCAGTATCAAAAAAAATTCTTTTTAAATGCTTCAATATAACTATTAATACATTTAAAACACAAGGTGGAACCGGGCATGGTGCATGCACCCATAATCCCAGCAACTTGGGAAGCTGAGGCAGGAAAATCACAAGTTGAAGTCTAGCCTCCATAATTCAGAAAGGCCCTAGACAATTTAGTAAGACTGTCTCAAAATAAAAAATAAAAAGTTCTGGAGATGTGGCTCAGAGGTTGAGCACCCCTGAGTTCAATCCCCAGTACCAAAAAAAATAAATAAAATAAAATAAAACAACAAGGTGGGTTTAGCAGATGTTTACAGAAAATGTAAACAAATGAAACATACATCCAAAAACAAATTAAAGGTAATAACAAGGAAGATAATAACCAGAAACTACTACATTATGGCACGCAAAAAATATTCACAATATCTTTTTATAAAAAAAAATGAGACATAGACCATACATACTTCATGAATACAGTTTTACAGTGTATGAAATTTTTCATGCATAAAATTCTATAGCATGAAATATACAATTATGAGTATATAAAAAGTCTGGGATGAAAAAATGTAAGTTAATAACAATTATTTCTATGGATGTTTGATTCAGATTTTCTCACATAATTTATTTCATTTTCTAAATTTTCCTTAGTGTTTATGTGTAATATGCATAAACACAAAAATATATAAATAAAATCCCTAATTTAGAAATAAAATTCTATGCAGACTATTACTACATGTAATGATTTTTCAATACTATTTGGCCATCACTCTTTAAGCTGTAAGAGCAAATAAGGAAATAAAAAAAACCTGAAACCACTGCATCGACCAAACCTGTACAGAGTAGGAATCACTAAACTAATGCAAGCCACAAAATTTAATGCCAAAATAAAATACTAAAAAGTTGTTAAAAGCTTTTCTGCCAAATTGAAAGCCATAAACACAATTCCAATAAATGGAACAGGGTTCACAGAAAGCATCATCCTTCCTTCCATACAATGAACATAGGGATTGACTTTCAAATCATCCTAGATTCGGGAACTGCAGTCTCTCATGTGTGCATATCCAGGAATTTGGCACTGCACGTATCACAGTTGGATATCACAACTTGTTTGGTGATTAATCCTTGCCTTTCTTGATTCTTTCTGTAGGCTCCTTTAGTGAATTTCAACAAAAAAGATCAAATTCCCATACTTTCACAGCAGTCATACATTGGACAGCAGGCTTTTGATTAATACACAGTGTTGGCAGCTTTTTCATAGTCCAGAGTGACTTTGTTAAGTATCTTTTTTTTCCAGGTGGGCTTAAAGAAAATCTATGGTGAATCCCAAGCCTCTTATCTTCTGCTTCAACTTGACAAAGACCAAGCTGGATGGTTAAACCAAGTCATTAATTGACTTCACTTAAACACCCTACTCCTAACCAAACCTTCTAGAGTTAAAACCAGGCAAAAATGAAAGTAAATGTGTTTGAATGGAAAGTTAGCATTGGTTAATAAAACCTAATGATTACAAATGACATTTAAATTATATACTCAGAAAAATCATCCAGTTTCACTTCCTTTCTTTTCATCTTTCCTAGTTTCAGAAAACATCATGTGCACAAAATAGGATAAAAAGCCCATGGCAGCCCAGTGCTCTAATTTCCTACAGCCAAAAATGGACTGAAAAGTTCCTTTCTAAGGCCACACTTTGCTTTGCAAAAAACTCAGCATCAACCACTAATTAGAGAAAAAGATTGGCAGAACACATTTCAAAATGGTTATACAGTGGGGAAAACTGTTCTAAAAAATTGACTAACTACTTTGTCATAAGAACTAATCTAGAATATATTCTTTCGTTTTTATTTTCTTTTTTAGTCCAGACTCCATTTGGCATTCCTGGTTAGTAAAAACCTTCCAGTACACACACTTATTTTGTCCTAAAATAATAGTATCCAAAATAGATACAAAAATAATGTGTAAAAATAATGGCTAACACAAATTCAAAAGAATTTCAGCTATATTCAGAATGATTTTTAAAGGCAACAAGCAATATAAAAATTCATAGCACATGAGACACCAGTGAATATTCAGTGGCACTGAGTACATTAATAATGTTGCTATTGTTCCAAAATAAAACCCTATACCAATTAAGTAATTACACCCTATTCTTCTAATCCCTGACTCCAATCTATTTTCTGTTTATATGGATTTACCTGTTTTGAATAATTCATATTCATGAAATTATGCAGTACATGAACTTTTATCGGGCTTCTTTAATTTAGCATAATGTCTTTGAGTTTCATCTGCATGTCATGCATCTTGCTGATAGTATTGCATATTATGCATATTTCACAATTTGTTTCTAGATTCATTGTCAATGGATGTTTGAGATCATTCTACCTTTTGGCCTTTTGTCAATAGTGCTTCAATGAACATAAATTTACAAGTATTTGCTTAAATATCTGTTTTCAGGGGCATATATTAGGGGTATATATTGTGAAGTGGAATTGCTGGGTCATATAGTAACTCTATGTTTGACTCTTTAAGGATTCATAAAGGTCCCAATTACTCTACATTCTCCACATCTTAAGCAATATTTGCTACTTTTTTTTTTATCCTAGCCCTCCTCCTGGATGCAAAGTGGGAATCTCATTGATGTTTGATTTGCATTTGCACAATGACAAAAAATGTTGAACATCTTTTTAGGAGCTTCCTATTTGGACACTTGTATACCTTCTGTAGAGAAATATCTATAATAATCCTTTGTCTATTTTTTAAGTATGTTTTTGTCATTGTTGAAGAAGAAAATCACACAACCATCTCTTTTGACAGAAAGTCAGAAAAAGCATTTCATAAAATTAAAAATGCCGTCGTGATAAAGGCACTAAGAAACCAAGAGAGGGGCACTTTTTCAACATGATAAAAAGCATTTCTGAAAAGTTCATAGCTAAAATTCTATGCAATAGTGAAAGTCTGAGAGCTTTCCACTTAGGTCAGGAATACTATAAGGATGACTGCTTTTATCATTGCTATTCAACATTATACTGAATGCAAACAAAAGCAATTAGACAAGAAAAACAAAATGTCTCCAAATTGTAAAGGAAGAAATAGATTTACTTTTATTTATGAATGAAATTATGGTATATCAAATACTAAAGATTTAATATAAAACCTAGAGCTAATAACTGATTCAGCAATTAGTAGTATAGGAGCTATAAAACATCAATTTTCCATATACTACCAGGTATCAGTATAGAAAGAAAATTAAGGAAGGAATTTCATTTATAATATCACATAAAGAATAAAATGTCTAGAAATAAATTAAATCAAGTAGGTGAAAATTTTCTGTACTTAAAACTGCAAAACATTGCTGAGAGAAATTAAAGAAGAATTAAATAAACAAAAAAGTGTCATGTTCAAGGATTAAGAGACTTAATCTTGTTAGGAGAGCAATATTGCTCAAAGTAATCTACAGATTCAAAATAATCACTATCAAAATTTTATTAGAAATGGTAAATAGTTTTTTTTTTTTAATTTACATAGAACTGCAAGGGATCCTGAACAGTCAAACTAATCCTTAAAGGAAGAAAAAAAATTGAAGGACTCACACTTTCCAATTTAAAAACTTGTAACAAACTACAGTAATCAAAAGTATGGAATACTGGCATAAGGATCGACATGTAGATCAATGGAAATGAATTGAGAGTCTAGAAATCAACCACACATTTATGGCCAATTGATCACTGACAAGGATGTCGAGAACACTCAGCAGAAAAAGGATGGTTTCTTTAATTAGTGGTGCTGGGAAAACTGAATATAAAACCTAGAGCTAATAACGGATGCAGCAGTGTGCAAAAGAATGAACTTGGTCCCCTATCACACACCTTATGCCAAATTTAACTCAAAAAATTCATCAACAGGGCTGGGGATGTGACATGCTCGCCTGGCATGCATGCGGCCCAGGTTCGATCCTCAGCACCACATACAAACAAAGATGTTGTGTCCGCCGATAACTAAAAAATAAAATACTAAAAATCTCTCTCTCTCTCTCTCTCTCTCTCTCTCTCTCTCTCTCTCTCTCCTCTCTCACTCTCTCTTTTAAAAAAAATTCATCAACAGAAATACAATAAATACAAAAATTACATGGAGAAATATTCATGACCTGGATTTGATGATGGATTTTGAAATTATGACACCAAAAGCATGAGCAAAAAATATAAATTGGACTTCATAAAAATATCATTTACTTTTATATTACCAAAATGACTAATAAATATATCAGTAGTACCCTTAAAACTATATCAGGGAAACTAAAAGAATTAACAACTACTTTCACTTAAAACAGAAATTAACTTAGGCACTGTCAGTGCTATTTCCCTATCACTTGTACTGCACTCAATTATCAAATGCCTATATCTGTTTCTGTATCTCTGAAGGTATTTCATTCTAAACTGTAGGAAGCCACTTTGGTCACAGCAAGACAGACTGGAAGTAACAAGGAATGAACATTCCTGGGAGTAGCCTTTAATCCACTTTCAGAAGTTGGTGTTTAAATATACTGGCTCCATTACCTCTTGGTAAAATTCTGACTCATGTGTTTTGCAGTATGCCCAGAATCTCTGTGGGGTTAATCTTTAGTTGCCTGTGATAGTAGAAGACAGCATAATGCACATTTTATTGCATTTTATTGACTGCCTTCTCTTATCTATATTACTTTCTCATTCCTCTTATCATGACCTGGACTTCCCTAAAAATCTCCATGCATTGAAATATAAATCCAAGCATCAAAATTTACAGACGTTAGAAAACCAACAGGAGAATAAGACCTAGATTTCAGAGGATGATGTAAGACTGAGTAGCAACTGCTTTCTTGTTCTAGACTCATTGGAGAAAATAACAACCTAAAAACCCGGGAAACATAAGATTTAGAAACAAAGCCTTTGGGATTGAAGAGTGAATGTCAGTGTTGTGCTGTGTGACTGGGACAAAAGGGAACATGAACTTTTTGCTTGTATGTTGTACTCTAACAAATTATATCACATGCCCCCAAACAAAACAGTCATATAGCTATACCTAAAATCAGAGTTCAAGATGTGTAAGGAGAGGTAGTCAATTGACAGAATAAAGTCCTCAGCATAACACATGACCTTGTAGATACAGCACTCCAAGCATTTACTCTCACAGTGCCCTTTCTGCTATGAAGAATTCAGGAAGCAAAGAGACTTATTCTTATTATGGGCAAGAATTGAGCAATAACAGAAACTGAATTGAACTGTTGAGGGCTGTGGAGGAAATCAGGTATTCCCTTCAAAACCAACCTTAATTTTTATTTTTTTAATAGGAAGAGTTTCCCAAGAATCAAGATTTGTCTATACCATCTCCCTTGACCAAAGAAAACCTGCATTTTCTTCACCTTATAAAAGTCCAGTTACACACATGCAAACACCATCAAGAGATAATACAATGTTTAAATGTCTTTGGTTTCAAGTTCTGAAGAAAAAAATAAGTAGTCACAGAGAGTTTATATAATCTTCATGTGAATTCTCAGGGTAGAAGAGAGCCCTGGGTCTGGGCCAAGCTAAGAAGTGTTGAGTTCTCAAGAATGACTTGGTTGGTCAGGAGGGTATGATAGTCTGCGACTAAAGCGGTTTCCATAAAGTGTTCATTGGCTCAGCTAGAACAGTTGCCTTCCTGTTGGCAAAGAAGTCGTAAGGGAAGCAAAATGTGAAGACCCTGCTGTTTCTCCCATCCATGATTGTTTTTCTTTGATTTGTTTATTATGTCAGAAGGAGAACTCTCCAGATGGGAGCAAGGGACAGAGTCTAGACATCAGTTATTGGCCTCTGACTGGTGGAAACAAGTCTGCAGCATCTAGTATTTTTCTCCTTTTGGACTTTCCCTCTCAATTTACTACTTGTTTTACATTGCAGGCTCTGAAATATTAAATGATTTTGACACTTAGAATTACTTAAAAGCTAAAAAGATATTCCTAACTGTATTGGGAATGGCTGCTCCCTTTTCCCAAGACAGTTACTCTGGCTAGTTGCTGCATCAGGAAGGACTGTGGGTGCCATCACTTCTGTGCTCTGTTTTCCTGGTACCCCTAGAATTTGGGTAGCTAGAAAGCAGTAAATAAGCCAGCAGTTTATCACAACATAACAAAAAGCAGCTATTTCTCCCACCGACAATCTTCCCCAAAGATTCTTCTGGACTTTAAGTTGTTTTTCTTCAGTCATTTCATAAAATTTTATGTTTACTTTGCACACATAAGATAGTAATACTAAAAGTACAAATTCAGCAAATCAAAGCAACCTCAGTGGATTGACAATCAGTTTGTAGGACAATACCTAAGTCAATAATTTCAGGTCCTTTCGGTGTGGCCTGGTTGTTGTCACCACCCTGTGTTCACCTCTTACCACTTGTTGCTTACACACTGGACTCAAACACACAGTGATCTTCCAATCTCTCCAGCACACCAGCTGCTTCTTGATCCCAGCTATAGACACAGGGTACTTTTGATGCCTGTTGTACTCTTCCAAATTCTTCATCCACCAAAGGTCTATTTAGTCTCCAGGTTTTGACTTAGATAACACTTCATCAGGAAATGTTCCTAGACCTCTGGGATTGCTTTGAGTGCTCCCCCAACCTATTCCCATGGAGCAAGGTACATGTCACCCCATATCATATGTGCTTAAGCTCTACAAGAGCAGGGATTGAGCCAAGGGATGTATCTCTAGAGCATGACAACATGTCAAGTACATAGTATGTAACCTCATAGGAGGTTGGGGAGTTTCTTTATTAAAAACGTTCTCATTGAAGTATAAAATAGAATCTCAATGTTTATGTCACTATTATATAACATTATTACGTAACATATTTCCACATTTTAATAAATTTAACACTTTTTTTGGTTTGTTTGTTAACAGGGAATGAACTCAAGGGCACTTGACCCCTTAGCCATATCCACAACCCTATTTTGTATTTTATGTAGAGACAGGATCTCACCAAGTTGCTTAATGCCACACTTTTGCTGGGGCTGGCTTTGAACTCACAATCTTCCTGTGCCACTGAGATTACAGGTGCGCACAACCATGCCTGGCAAATTTAACACATTTTTAAGCCACTGCAATCTGACAAGAGAATAAAAATTAAATAAGTTAAACTGGAAAGAGGGAAGGCACAACAAGAAATGCTTGTTGAATGGGTGAATGAATAAACCAGAGCTATGAAGGAGTCATTTTCCAATGTCTGTTTGCTCTGGGTGGTTTTTACCTAGTTTCATGAGTTCCTTCAGTGTTAGAAATCCTCTCATTATAATGAAGTATGTTATTATTTCCAAAATGTTAGTTGGAGATATTTTTACAAAGCAAAGCAAAAAAAATATGGTTAAATAAATTGGGCAAATTCTGAGTTAAACAAAATAAAACACGTTTCTTTACTGTAAAAATCTCCAAACCTTCAAAATACTAAAGGTTGCTATAAAGTATGATCTGAGCTTGCTTGGGCTAAAGAATCCTTTTATAATCTACACATTTACACTATAAATAGTTCTTGGCTTCCTACCCTATTCTAGGCACTGCTTATGGCCCTGAAGAGAAACAGTGACCCAAGGCGTGTCTGTTCTCAAAAAAATCTATCTGACCAGTGGGTGGATAAACAATAAAAAGCCAAATAAATCCATGATCAAATGAGCAAATAAATAATGAGAAATCATTCCATTGGTGCTACTAAGAAAATCAAGTGTTCAATGCAGTAATGATTGGAAAGAGTGGTTTCTTTAGGAAGAGGGATCAGGGAAGTTTTATTCAACAGGCAAATAAGATGAGAAACAGTCTTTAATGAAAAGATCTGAGGAAAGAGTGCCACAAATAGGGATAAGCAAATGTGAGGATCCTGATGTAGAAGGAATTCATTATATTTAAGAGCAGTAAGGAAGTCCACTGGGGTGGACCCTGAGGAGCAGGAAGTGACTGGAGGTGAAGTTGGAGAGGCAAAGTCAACCAGGTAGTACAGGGACATATGGATCCAATTAAATATTTATTAAAACAGGAAGTAATTAAAGGATCTTAAACAGGGGATGTATGACCAGAAGAGTGTTGGGTTTCTTTTTAAGATCATTCTATGACCTTTCTGTCATGTTAAAATTTATTATTATAGAATTGAAAGAAGTGTCAATTAGTGAAATGCAAACATG
Source organism: Callospermophilus lateralis (assembly GCF_048772815.1). Classification (NCBI taxonomy): domain Eukaryota; kingdom Metazoa; phylum Chordata; class Mammalia; order Rodentia; family Sciuridae; genus Callospermophilus; species Callospermophilus lateralis. Next base: position 7,747,548 of record NW_027515420.1, read on the forward strand.
AGTAGCAAAGAGTAGCCATGAAATCATCAGAAATTATGCTGACATTAAGAAGCAAGTTGTAACAACAAAACAATACTGATCACACCAAAAGCTGTAACTCATTTAGAGGAAGAGACAAGCTTCAAAAAGAAATGATAAATAGCCTTTTGGACTGTGCCCTTAATAAAGAGAGTAGATTATATGAACACTCTGGGAAAAGATTTAAATCTCTTGCTGACACTGACAAATATGGTGAGAACTTATAACACACCACTTCTATGAGGGAATGTGTGTTGTCAGTTCAAAGAGTGTGTAAGATCAGTCATGGCTGAGGCACACTCAATATGACTTGAACTCTTGTGGCTCATATTATATGAAAGAAACTTGATAGAGGATTACCCTAATTTAACAACAATCCTAAAAATCTAATGTTACCAGTGATGCGCTGGAAACTAAAGGTAATTTTTCCAAATTATCTTAATAATGTTGGGGAGAGGGAAATGCTGAAAGATTCCTTTTCATCTATTTTCTCATAGAAAACGGTTTCACAAAAAAATATTATATATGACAAGGCAAAGAACAAACAGTCCAAAAAATTAGGAGGAAAAAAAAATGTCATGAAGGTGGGTTACACAACTAATGAATCTTATTTGCCTGGATTTTATGATCTTTATAGCCTGTATCAACTTTTAAAATTTATAATTTGTTGTGTTGTTTCTTTCTCTCCCTCTCCCTCCAGAGTAAATTTCACTTTTGTACTAATTATATATTTGTAATTTTATATTATTTTTCTTAAAGAGGGCACTGCAAACCTGTGTCTACCCTTCATTGGGCATAGGAGGCAACCTGAAATAGATGGCGGTGAGGGGGTAAAGAGGAACAATAGACACAAAATAAATAAAAGGGATGAAATAAATCCCCATTTTTAAAACTTAAAAATTTTTTCAAATATTTAAAAATTACTTCTAAATTAAGGAATAGGTCAAAGCAGACAACATAACATTGGAAAGTTTAACATGCATTTTGAAACTGTTCTGGAACAAAGACCACTCTGTTTTATTCATCGTGATGTTAACTTCACATGATGCATTATGAAGATAGTTCTAATCTTATTATTTAAAAGAATATGTTACACTACAATAATGTTAGTAAAATTTAATTAATAACATTTAGTAAGCTTAATTTATTAAAATATATTTTAATAGAGCACTAGAGAAAGTATTGTCTGAATGCTTAGAAATTTTATTAACATTTTCTCTGAAAAAATATACATATGTACAAGTTTTTAACACAAAAAAAAATAAATGCCATCTCTATGTATTGATTATAATGTTGAGATTATAATCATATTTCAAAATTTACATTTACTTTTTTTTGAGATAATCATTGCTTCAAAAACCAATAGGTACATAACATTTTAAAACAAATTCATCCCTCTGTAGCTGTTTCTCAGTTACTAGTTTCCCCTTTTTAGTGGAAACCAGTGTTGTTTGTGTATTGTTTTTATTTTTGTTGTTGTTGCTATTGTTGTTTATTTTGTGGGGCTGGGAATGGAACACAGGGCTTGGCTAATGCTAGGCAAGTGTTATCCCACTGACATACATTTCTAGCCCAGGACTTTATAAAGCATGTCAGAAATGTTCTATTAATTCTAAAAATGTGTACATAAATATATATACATATATATACATAAATATACATATAAATGATACAAATATTACATATATGTATGTATGTATATATATATATATTATGTATATGTACATTTTATCTGTTATGCTTACTTTTCCACAACAGCTCAAAACATTTTCTACCCTCTTTATGTCACCGAACAATATGCAACAAATAATTTTACATCAGTGTTTTAAAGTTCAAATTGATTTTTATGGATGTGTTGTTGTACATAAGATAGATAAAACAAGCTTCTTATTAATGGATATTTAGGCAAGACTATGTTTACTTACTATTAAAATATATAAAACTGTAATAATTGAAAGGGTCACAAGAATTCCTAAGAGATCAATAAAACACAATATGAAGTTGGAAAATAAAATTTTATATTTTTGGCAAATTTCTTATTAAATTTACTCTAAAGTGTTTTACGTTAGTCTGATATGGCAAATCAGGTTCTTTTTTTTTGGCTGTATATATTATGTATATAATCTGTACCCACATCCATTTCAAATGCCCTTACTTATGCAAGTTTTTCAGTTAGTTCTCTAGAATATTTCTAAATATTATATTATACAATCTGCCAATAAATAAAATTGTACCTTCACTTTTTCCAGTTTACCTTATTTAATTTTATTCTCTTATCAAATTGAAGTGGCTTAAAATTGTGTTAAATTTGCTGGGCATGGTAGCACACACCTGTAATCCCAGTGGTGCAGGAGGTAGAGGCAGGAAGATTGAGAGTTCAAAGTCAGCCTCAGCAAAAGAGAGGTGCTAAGCAACTCAGTGAGAACCTGTCTCTAAATAAAATACAAAATAGGGTTGAGGATGTGGCTCAGTGGCCGAATGTCCCTGAGTTCAATTGCTGGTTCAAAAAAAAAAAAAGTCTTAAATTTGTTAAAATGTTGAATAACAGTGAAATATATTACATAATAGTGCATAAACATGGTGATTCTATTTTATACTTCAATGACAACATTTTTAATACAGAAACTCCCCATCCTCTGATGAGGTAACATACCAATAAACCTATTGCAGGTTTAAGATATTGTAAAACTAAAACGCATTTTAGAGTCAGACACAGTGGCACACACCTCCTAAAGGATTCCATTGACTTGGGAGGTTGAGTTCATCCTAATTATCTTAGAGAGATCCTGCCTCAAAACAAAAATTTTAAAAAGCTGGGGATATAGCTCAGTAGTAAAACATTCCTGTATTAAATCCCCAATACTGCAAATAAAACTAAAAACTTACTGAACATCATAATTTAGCACCACCACTGTAGTGGTGTAGAATATCAGTTGGTTCTCAATGTGATCCTAGAGCTTACTGGGAGCTGTGACTTGGTACCACTGTCCAGCATGAAGAAATACATGTTGTTAGTTCAAAGTTCAAAATTTGAAGTACAGTTTCTATTGAATGCATAGGGCTTATGCACACACCATCATTGTCAAAAAATCTTTTGTTGAATCACTGAAGTTGGGAGCAATCTGTTTTTCCTTGTTAATCATGAGGCTAACTCTAGAGTTATTGTAAATACATTTTATCATATTGATGGAGAATTTATATACAGTAGTTCCTCATTATCTGTGGAGAGAGATTGTCTCAGGAATTAGCAAGACCACACTCACTGCAAAATCATGGTGTAAAATTGGAAAATTACTTGGGAGATTGCATAGGATTGACTAAAGAGATGCTTCTCAGGGTTTATTTCACCATGATGAGCCTCCTAGGTACTCAGAGGCCACTGCAGCCATAGTCCAAGGGGGCCCAGTTACTGCTCGAGCAGGCAGCAGACCTTGATATCATCCACATGATTCTGGTTCTACAGAAATGCAGGATGCTGGAGTTAAGCGGTTATAGAGGCTTCCACCAAGATTCCAAAGGAAGGTATGGGACACTAGGCAAAGTGTGGTAGGTTGGGAATCCTGTGGGCAGCCCCTGAGAGGAAGGAAACCAAAGCTGCAGTGGTGACCCATAAGACTAAGAGATGCCAATAATGTGGACTGCCTGCCAAGGAAAGTTGCTGGCTGTAGATATAACCAGGCTAAAAGAGAGGCCATACTGACTGCAACCATCATGTCCAAAGGGAAGGAGCTGCCTAAGCCCTTAAGATATGCTATCTCACCACCATGTGCTAGAGGTGAAGCACAGGATACGTTTGGCTGTTAAGGTCTTGATATCTTTCTATGTCCCTATTCCTCTCCTTTGGAATGGGAATGTTTACTTTGTGCCATTATAAATTGTAGGTATGCAACTTGCGTTGGGTTTTTATAGGGGCTCACAACCAAGAGTTTGCCTTGAGTCTCGGATAATACTTTGGACTTGGACTTTTGGGAAATGCTAAAACTGTAAAGACTGTGAGGACCCTTGGAGATGGACTAGATGCATTGTGCATTGTGAGATGGACATGAGTTTTGGTGGGCAGAGGCAGAATGTTATGGTTTGGTTGAGGAGTTGTCTCCAAAACTCCTGTGTTGATGCAAGAGGTAAAATGTGGAGATGATGAGAGCAGTAAGCTCATTTGCTAAATTAGTAATTTGAAGGACTAACTGTGGTAACTGTAGGCATGGGGGGTATGACTACCAAAGGTGGGTAATTGGGGGTGTGCACTTGGGGATTATATCTTGCCCCATGGCTCCTCCTTTTCTTACTCTGCTTTCCAGCTACCATGAGCTGAGGAGTTTCTCTTTTCCAGCCTTTTCAGTAGGATGCTCTGCCTTGCCTCAGGCCTAGAGCAATGAAGTTGGCCAACCCTGGGCTGAACTTCTAAATCTGTGAGCTCAAAATAAGCTTTTCTTCCTCTGTTTTTGACAGGTATTTGGGTCAGTGTGACAAAAAGTTGACTAACACACCAGACCACCTAGTGTTTTTAGTAGAATTCTCCAATCATCAAGAGAATCATACCTGAGCTGTCTTCTCAGGATGGATGTCAGGAAATACTAGGCCTGGGTTGCCTTCCCTTGCTGTATTTAACAGCCCTCACAATTAAGGACACCCAGTCCTATGTTGTCTTTCACCATGAGGATCCATTGTCTCTTTCTTCCTTTCAGTATTCTGCCTTGGTTGTTTCTAGAGTTTAAAGCTATATTTAGCAGGAAGCTCTAGGAAGAGAGAAGTCAACATCAACTTGTTCAGTCAGAATTCCTTGAGGAAACTATTGTCCAACACCAGTCTTTTTATACTATTATTTGGTTAACTCAATAAATATTACATGAAATTGCAGCACACAAAAGTGATGTCATTACCATCCATTTCAGTGACAATAGATTTAATTAGGAAGACATTTTAATTCCTCCTTTAAAATACATTTAATTTTTTAATGTCATCTTCCGCTCTGTAAATCTGGAATAAACAAAATGATCAGAGAAATGAATAGGTTCCATTTGTTTCTAAATGTTAGTGACTTTGGATTTTTTTTCCCTAAAACTTATGTATCATTACAGGGGGCAAAATTGGCTTTTGAATTCTTGCTTTGCTAGTAAAGAGCTAAAAATTTTCCACCCTCCATTTTTTTTCCTGTGTGAGTAGTCCCTTTCTGTTCATGTGATATCCCATAATAATTTTGTTAACATGGTGTCAACAATGACCTTTTTTGCCTCTTAAAGAACTCTGTGAAGCTTTATGCCTCAGCAGACCAGATCCTCATAGTGAGTACTCATATTGAGGCTTCAGTCACATTAAAATATTTTCATACTTGATGGTGCCTCAAATTATTGGGCCATGAGTAGAAATCTCAGTATCCTAGGGGATGGTTTTTGAGTTATGTAGAAGGGTCACAAATGTGTGTAATAGGGTGGAATATATGAAGAGAAATGAAGCTTTCTTATTTCTGGGGAGTGATATAATTTCTCAATCTGATAAACTTAGTCTGATCCCATTGTTTAAATAATTGTTGAGGTAAATCCTCAATGTTCCATAGCTCCAACTCCTCTCCAAGACAACACATTGAATGTTGTAGCCTTGCAGTAACACACATGGCCAGGGAGTGGGTCCTACAACTAACTGCATAATATTTTCCAGTCTCCACAGTATGGTGGGTGATCTGCTCGACCTGGGCCTACTACCACTGTGGTCTGCCTAATTCCATGGCCATCCAGGTATTTTGATGACTCTCTTTACAAAAATCTGTGGTGTCCCTGCAACCTGTTACATACTCAAACATTTAGCAACCTGCACCCTTGGTCTCAAGACCAGATTACTCACTCCTTCACCATTTTTTGCACAGATTTTTAAAATATCCTGTACACCATATGTAGGCAGTACAGGAGTCCAGTCATATCCCTGTCTTTTTTGCCTCAATACTTCTGCAGATAATGCACCATGGTGGATGCCACCACGAGCACAACTTTTACTGGAACAAGCAGCTGCCCCACTATTGTACCCAATTTTGAGATGTCCTTAGGTTTTTGTCCCACTGTTATCTGCAAATGTCATTCATCCCGATGAGGAAAAGAGATGAAAGGTGAAGACTTTCTATCTTAACTTTCTTTTCTCCTTTCTATCAGTTTCCTGAACATAAAGAGATGAAATATTAGGGCAATTCTTTATTCTGTTTATTATGGTTTGAATTTGAAGTGTTCTCCAAATTCTCCTGTGTTGAGGCTGGTCCACAATACAGCAAGGTACAGAGGTGAGGCTTTGGGGAAGTGATTGGATCATGAGAGCACTAACTTCATCAATAGATTAATCCACTGACGGAATCATAATTTGATGGACAGTTAGAGGTGATGGAGACTAAGGAGGTAAGACCTATTTGGAAGAAATGGGTCATTGTGGGCAAGCCCTGAGAACTTGGGGATCTTGTTCCCAGTTCCTTCCTCCCTCTCCTTCTGTCTCTCCCTCTGCTTACTGACGGCCATGGGGTGAGCATCTCTCCTCCAGCATGCCCTCTACACCATGATTCTTTGCCTCACCAAAGGCCCGTAGCCATGAGGCCAGCTAACCATAAATTGAAACCTCTAAAATCATAAGCTAGAATAAATATTTCCTCCCTTAAATTGTTTTCCTCAGATATTTTGTAATGCCAATGGAAAGCTACCACACTCCCTGTGTTAGGATGTAGCCTCCTCAATTCAATATTTTCTTCCTTCTTCGAATGGATTTCATTCTTTGGGACTCTCATTCTTTAGGACTCATTCTTACAAAGGGAGAAGTTCTCTTACCAAGAAAGACACACATACCAGAGATGTCCACAGCATGGGGCCTGATCCCCATAGATACACTCACTGTGTTAGTTATTTTGTTCTGTCCATTTGAAGCACCCCTTTCCCACATTCTATGAACTAATGAACACTATCAAAATTCTTGCATTCATTTAATGTTGTTTGGGGTGGGTGAAGGTATATGCATGCATTTCAACTTTAAAAGCAGTGAGAATTTATAATGAGATAAAATTAGCAACACCAGATTTAATAATAAGACATACTACATTGTCATTTTCCTGCCATAGGAACACTGGAGACATGTTCAAACATTTATTGCTATTTAGTATCCTGTTTTCATAAAGTATTTTACTGTCATCCCTAATTAATTCTACCTTTCAACAAGAAATTTAGGATTGGCTGCTATTGTTATCCCATTCATACATGTCAGGGAACAGAAGCAGAGAGGTTAATTAAATGACTTACCCTGATACCCATAGGCTGTGTTGGCAAGCCTGTGTCTTTACGGGGTTGCTGGCACAGATGCCCCGAAAGATCAAAATTTAACCAACCCTATTCCAGCAGAGGGCACCAGCTCCATTATAAATTTGGATATGCCCTAGCTGTCTGCTGGTACAAAATCTTACAAGATGGTATACCCAAGAAGAAAATAGACTTTAAGGGCCATGGATATGTCAGGCTTTCCCTACATCTCTGACACAGAATATAGTTTGAGGGTTTTAAGCAGACTTTGATAAATCAACAATCACCTTCCTAGTATGTTTTTTAAAAGTTCAAAATGGGGGTCCTTATCCCCAAGGTTCAACCCATTATGATGTCTAGATCATAAGTTATACTTTCATTCCTTTGGCTCTTCAGAATTTAAAGTCTCATTTTTAAAAGGCTGTCATAAAAAATCTGTAGGAAAGGCAACTCCATTAGTAAATATGTTGCTTTCAAGGCCTAGGGAATTCTTAGATGAGAAGGAAGCATGAGGAAGAAGTGTGGTTACAGGACCAGCAGGAGGGTCTACAAGAAGTTTGATGCAGGAAAGCCAAAAATCAATTTCCTGCTTCACACTCTTGCTCTGGGTTATGTCTTTTAGGTTTATTAAGTTCTAAACTCTTGCCTCTTTATATCCCTTAGGCAATATGGTTTAAAGTAAAAAAAAAATTAAAGTTGAATTCAAATTTTGGGTCCATTGTGCCAAATAATATTTTAATAAAACTATATGGGAAGTAATTAATAATACTTTGAATAATAATTTGAATTTTCCCTCCTTCCACTAAAAAGAAGGCTCATTCAAATAGCCTGGAGAATTCTTTTTAATTTAGCATAAGAAAGCAAATTGATAAAATGAACTCATCCAGTATCATAAACAAACACCAGACCAGTGCTTCTCCATTTTTAATGTGAATATAAAACACTGAAGGATTTGTTAAAGTGGGGATTATAATTTTGCAGGTCTGAAGAAAGGTCTGAAGTTCTGTATTTCTAACAAGTTCTCAAGTGTGGCCAATGTTGTTGACCCCTATCGAATAGGTATTAAGTGGCAGGATGCTAGAAGACAAAAGACAAAACCCTCTCAAAAGAAATCAGAACCCATTATCTTCAGCTTTCAGAGATATGTTGTGTTGAAAGCATTCTAGAAATCACCAAGGTACCCTGTCTCTTTCTCCCTCAATAGACCATTTTAAAAAGGATTTCATATAAGCAAAGGGCTTGAATGCTTTCAACTCCAATTTAAAGGTGGTGTCCGATGAATGGATTGCTTCTGGTTCTTCTAGAGAATGAAGGAAACATGAAAGTCCCTAGAGACATAAAGACTTTCTTTTAAACCCTTTTATGTCTTTTCCAGTAAGATAAAGATGCAAAAACTTGAGACATCTATTTCTTTGAGGGGATTGTTTCTTATCTAGGAAAGCAACATAGCAGATGCTGAACTTTATTTTGTTTTAAATGTAATGGAAATGTACCCCAAATAGTTCCTTGAACCAAACTAATTTAAACTAACTCCTATAAATAGAATCGATAGATTGGTCTAAGGAAAAGGGTGTGGGGAAGAAGGGAGAAAAATTCTGTGGATGGAAGAGGAAAAAACATTTATCAAACAATGTATAACCCATGTTGTGCCGTGTGTTAAGCTTGGTCTTCCTAATAGTTCAATGAGTGGATAATATTAGCTTTATTTATACAGATAAGAATTAACTGAAGCTTGGAGAACTCAATCTACTAGTTTGCAAATTTCTCCTAAATCATGGCACTGGGTGAACTCAAGCTCTTCAAATTCTGACTCTTTTGCCCTTCTCATTCTTATAAAAGTACTTCTTTGAAAATGAACAGACACAAACTTTCGAGGTGCTTCCATATACCAAAGACTAGAACATCTGTCATTTTTTAGGCTATATTTCAAGAATTAATTTTATGCTGTCTACTTACTTTCACATCTTTCAGATAAAACTTGTCCATTTTTGTATAGTTTGGTATAGTGTTTTTGTATCATTAAATTGTGTTTAAAAACATACATATACACATGCTTACACAATGCAAATATGTGAGGCATTCGTAAATTCTTTTATTGAGCTAAATACTATGCCTGGTGTGCAGAGCTAAAGTGGCTGAGGAATATTCAGACAGATCTCCTTTCTATATGGAGCAGAAGTTGATCCCTAGTAGCTTATAATGGTTCCAAAGGGGAAAAGTAAATTTCTTTCATCCCATTCAAAAACATTTATTCTCTCTTCTCACCCATCCAAGGTCATAGACCAAGGAAAGGCAAGTTTTGTGCTCCAGGAGTTTGGCTCAGTTACAACATGGAAGTTGTTGCATCTAAACATTTCCCTAAGATAATGGTTCTTAAACTTTTGGTTGTATCATCATCACATTTCATATTTTAGTCCATTTTCTGTTTCCATAACATAACACATGAGATTGAGTACCTTATAAAGTAAAGAAGAATTTCTTGGCTTATGATTCTTGTGCCTGGCTATAGGGTCCAAGAAGCATGGTACTAGCACTCTGGTGAGGGTTCTCTGGCTGAGTCACAACATAACAGAGAAACAGAAAAGGAACAGGCTGTGTATAGAAGGGGTCAAGCATGCAGGTTACCCTTGCTTTGTAAGAACCTGATCTTAAAAGTACCATCTCTGTGAGGTCAGCATCAATCCCTGCTGAGGGTGCAGCCTTATTGTCTAATCACCTTCCACTATGCACCAATTCAGCACAACCTACTGGGGTCCAAGCTTCCAGTACATTGGTCCTATTTTGAGGACTAACAACATTCAGACCACAGCACCTATTAAAACACAGATGTGCAGACCCAATCCCTAGAGTTTCGGACTGATGAGTTTAGGGTAAGGACTAAGAATCTGCCTTGTAGACAAGTTCCCAGTAAATGCTGATCCTGTTGATCTGGGGACTACACTGAGAACCAAGATCTGTGTTAATTTGTTCAGTGGATGAGATCCAGCTTTGTAATTATCCTCAACCCCCCAAAAAATCAAGTTCTCAAGTATATACATCTACTTATATACATTGTTTTCCCAAAAGAGAGTCCATGTCCTTAATTTGATTTTCAAAGAGGTTTTTACTCCCAATGGTGAAAAAACAATGCAGTTAGCAGAATAATTACAAACCTGAATCATAAAGTAGGTGACCCAGGAAGCACTCATCTTAATGTTATTGTATTTGACATTTTCTGGAAAGAAATTAAAATTCCCTTTGGCTTTATTCTTTATGTTTTTATTATTGGTAGAGGAAAAAGTAAATATATATATATATATATGGAACAGGACACAAACAGAGACCCATAGTCTTTACACAAGAAACACACATATATTTGGGAGGAGTTAATAGTTTTAGTCCTTATTGTAGAAAAACAAAAAGGGGGTATATTATTCTTCTCCAGCTCAATCTTTAACCATCAGCCTATTTCTGTCTTTATATAGTACAAAAAATAATCTGAAGAATTTTTTGAGGCATACTTTACCCCAAAAGACTGTCTCCTCCCAGCAGTGATGAAGTCTCCTCTTCTATATTTCTATATTCTTGAGGAATATTTTAGAATTTGGGATCAGTCTACATGACATGTCTGTGGGGATCTCTAAAATAAGGCTACCTCTATTTATGTAAGTGTGTGTGTGCATGTGCGTGCATGTGTGTGTGTGTGTGTGTGTGTGTGTGTGTGTGTTCCAACTGGATTATCAGCAGAAACCAGTGTATGTGGATGGTCTATTGCTGAGTCAATCATATTCCTTTGTTAACAAAGGCTTGGAAGAATAAAACCACAGCACCATCCAGTACTGTGATTTAGACCTTGAAAGTACTCCAAGTGGATCAACCACACTGCAATTCAATACACAATACAGAAGTTGCCTCTGTGAGAAAAATAAGAAGGAAAAAGAACCACACCTAAGTGTGGCGTGTTGGTTATCATGCTCTGTAAAGTAACGGTGTACAATGGTTTAATAATCATTTCTTCCTCAGCTAACTTCAATTTAATCATATCTTTGTAACATAATGTGTTCTCCTGGACAAAAAGCAATATAATTCTAGTTTAGAAACTCCTTGATGATAGTGCAGCCATTTCTTGTGTACTTTGGTCTCCTCCTACTTTCCGTACTGGTTCTTGACAGGTTGCAGATATAATACAGAAGCAAAAACACCCTTGGATGTTTCATCTGCTTCTCTTGTTTTATGCCATCTCCAAGCCAGCATCTTCTACTATCCTTCTGTGCCTACTTACAATTCTTTGGCTGAGAACTGGTTTTAACAATGTGAGAACTGTATTGTTAGGCAGTCGCATCATTGTGAACATCCTGGAGTGCACTCATACTAAACCTGGATATTCTAGGTCAGTCACTCAATGTGGCCTCTTGATGCATCCAAGAGATACCATAAATACAAGATGAATGAGACCACTGCTAAAGGCATACAGCTTATAGTAAACTTGTTATATTTTGTAAGTAGAAGAAGGACCTCTAAAATAATGATAAACATTATAGTAGAGGAAATTGTAAACCAGTAACATAGTTGTTTATCCTTATCAAATTTGTGTACTGTACACAATCACATGTGCTATCCTTTTTTTATCACTGGCAGCACAGTAGGTCTGTTTGTAACAGCATCACCATAAACACATGAGTACTGTGTTGTGCTACAACATCATGATCTCACTAGGGAAGAGGAATTTTTCAGCTCCATTAAAATCTGACGGGAACACCATAGTATATAGAGTTCATTATTGACCCAAACATTGCTATACAGCACATGGCTTTATATACCCCAAACCTTTGGAGTTGCAATGTAGTTTGGGGTCTAAACTTTGCTTTTGCCCCTAAGCATTGTCTTCAGTATTCTCTTTTCTTCTTGCCTGATGATATGACCGTATCTGTCCCCTGGGAACTCATACAAAGCTCTTGGAAACATGGTACTGGTCTTACCCCTGTCCTCTGCTGGCCCAAATGGAAGAATGTGCAAGAGAGAAACAGAGCCTCAATACCTAATAAGTAAATGCATGTTTTATTCAGCCTTTTCACTGCTGTGACCAAAAGACCTGACAAAAAGAACAATTTTAGAGGGGGAAAAATTTATTTGGCACCCACAGTTCCAGAGATCTCAGTCCATGGCATTCTGGTTCCGTTGCTCTGGGCTGATGGTATGGAAGAACATCATGGCCAAAGTGTGTGGTAGAGGAGAGCAGTTTAGGGCATGACCACCAGGAAGCAGAGAAAGAGAATCCCCTCATCGCAAGCAAATATAACACCCAAAAGCATGCCCCCAATGACCCACCTTCTCCAACCAAACACTTCCTGTTTACGATTACCACCCAGTTAATCCCTATTTAAAGATTAATACACTGATAACATTAAGGCTCTCAGAACCCAATCCTTTCACTTATGAACTTTCTTACATTGTCTTACACATGAGCTTTTTGGGAACACCTAATATCTAAACCATAACACTGCATGAGAAGAGTTTCATAAGAGATGAAGGAACAAAGAAAGGAAAGGAAGAGGGAGGATGGGAACATGAGACGCTATAAGGAAAGGTACTCCAGCATGCCTGGGCATATCTATCACCAACAAATGGTTATAGTTAAACAAGGGTGGTCACAAGGTCCAGAGCTGATATCCATGTATCTATTTTATCCTGTTTCTGCCTCTGCTATTAGATTACAAATTTTGTGGAGATATTTACTTTGATAAACTTAAAAGGTATTTTTATAAAATCTTTGTACTTTCATATTTCCTAACAAGGCTCTCAATTCTATCCCAAGAAAGTCATTATATTTTGGTCATTTTTTACTTAGACAAGTCTTAGGATAAATACTTTTCTTAATCAAAGACCTTTGTAAGTGTTTGTTTATCTTCTGCTGCCATTCACAATCACTTTGGGACAAAAAAAAAGAAGAAGAAGAAGAAGGAGGAGGAGGAGGAGGAGGAGGAGGAGGAGGAGGAGGAGAAGAAGAAGAAGAAGAAGAAGAAGAAGAAGAAGAAGAAGAAGAAGAAGAATATTCTCAATTCTCACACTTGTTCTTGAATAGTAAATGTTTCCCATCTCTTATCAGACTTCATTTTATCAGAGTTTATCTCATTTATTAATCAGAGGAGCATCATTGAAATGCCAGATTGCTGCTAGTGACCCCTTATGACTTAGAAAAGTTCTAGCTATTAAAATAAATAAATAAATAGACAAATTTTATTCATCATCTAATCTGTAAAAATCACAAACAAAATGTGTGTGTCCATTAACAATGATATGGAATTCATAACTTCATTCTCAGCAATCCAAATCTGTTGATTCCTGTGGTGTATATGGAAAAAGATAGGATCACTGGAAATGCTACAAAGAATTTTGGAAATAAAATTTTAACTCAGGCTTTGACACTTACCACACATGTACTTTTAAAAAGCTGCATTACATGATGTTACAATTAAAAGGAAAACATCAAAACATGTTGTCACATCCAAATTTAAAACAATAGGCCATGTCTTATAGCATCTGCTTCAAGTTAAATGCAGATGTGAAATGTTGATAGAAATTATTATCAATGGTGGGTGTTTTGTACTTTACATAATACACAATGTACTTAATTGCTTCAGACATATTTTAATAAATTTGATCTTAATCCAATCAGGCAGAAATGTTCTAAAAAAATTTTACGTAATTGTTATAATACCTGAATATTCCCAAGTAAAGTGCTTTCAACAGTGTCTTTTATCTATAAAAAATTGGTGTTTGGTTTTTAGATAATCTATACAAATACCATGGAAATTATAATATAAAGTGTTTATTCTATTTGAAGAAATTTCTACTCCATTTAATGCAAAATCCCTAAAAGGATTTTGGGAAAAGACAAGAGAGGAAGACAGAAAGGCCCTTTTGTTAACATATTTGCCATCAAAACCTGTCCATATCTGATGTGACAGAGGTAGATCACAGCAAAACAGTCCAATTACCTAAGGCACATTGCTGAGAGAATCTTGGGGCTCCAAATGGGAGTTCTAAGAAAAAGCATGTTCAGGTCACCAGAGGGTCAGAGATAGTTTCCTATTAGACTGGGTAGCCAATGAGAGCTCAGAAATAAATACAAGTAAAAGAAATAGGTAAGCATCGATGTTGATGAAAATTGACTTCACATATAAAAAAGCACTTCATAAAATGAAACGAAATAAAAGAAAATGCCACCAGGTGGGAAGAGACATGCCTCTAATCCTAGCAACTCAGGAGGCTGAGGAAGGAGGATTGCAAGTTCAAACCCAGCCTCAGTAACTTAGCAAGCCTCTGAGTAACTCAGTGAGACCCTGTCTCTAATAAAATATTAAAAAGGGGGGCTGGGGATGTGGATTGGTGGTTAAGCACCCCTAGGTTCAATTGCTGGTACTAAAAAAATAAAATAATAAAATGCCATTATCAGTTCACATCCTCAATTTTAACTGAAAAGAACAATATATTAAAAATAAAGCATGTATTATCACTTGGTTTCTTAGCCTACTCTAACCAATATGGTAATCACTTGTGACAATATACATTTTAAATAATTAAAATTCAGTGACATTAAAAATTAGTTCCCAGTTACACTAGACACATTTCAGTTAACTAGCACTGACATATGTCTCACAGCCCCCATATAGAGAGCACAAATGTAGGATATTTTCAACATCGAAAAAGACCTACTTGATAGCCCTCCTCTAAACATTTGCCTGGAAGATATAACCTGGGTCTAAAATTTCTGATGGAGGGAATAGATACACAAAGTACAGAGGAAAAAGTGTTATATAGAAAAGTTAATCCATGTTCAGTGCCAAAATGAGCAAAGAAAAAAATACATTTCTATGAAGATGTACAGAACATCTAGAGATTCATCTAGAAGACCAAATTCTCAGGGGAGAAAAAAAACACTAAATCATCTCATTCCACGTGTGTGTGTGTGTGTGTGTGTGTGTGTGTGTGTGTGTGCTGTAAAATACAAAGAGTAAAAATCATCTTTTTAAATCTTATGCTAATAAGAGATTATTTAACTATTGTCATTTTTAGTGTTCAATATAGACTTAAAGTCAACACTTCTCAGAGTGAAATGATCTGTGATACTTGGTGACAGGCAAAAGTATAAGGAAATAAAAATTTATGGTACAAGGCATTAATTCAAATTTAGTTTTTCCTATTTTTCTTTCAGTGAGAAGATAGTGAGTCTCATCACTTACAGGGTTTTTGTGTGACTTACGATGACAACCCACCTTAGTGGTTCAATGCACCATTAAATTTTATCTCCAGTATATTCCCCACATGAAACCTAAATCTCTATTAAGCCCCGGCAATATAATGCAGTAAATTTCTCCGGAGTAGGGATCACTATTACGTCTCTGTAGAAAGCATCATTTTTTCCACATATGAAAATGGTTAAACTAAAAATTTAATGACTGAATCTAGAAAAGCTCCTTTAGGCCATAGAAAATGAGTTTAATCTGTGAATGTGATTTATGGCTGTCAGAGAACCAAACTTCATCATGCAGCCATACCTCACAATAAAATGTGCTGTGGTACTTGCCCTTGTTAATGATGCCTGTCTTTGTCCTATGGGTGGCATTTAGTACCTTGGTGATTCTCTCTGAGCTGCAAGAATGTCTATATCCACCACCTATCAAGATTATTGACCTGTGACTGAAAAATGGCTCAGAAGTAATGTTTTTCTACCCTTAGAATTAAAGCATTTTATCTCACCCTGAAGATAATGTAAAATACAGAGGCAGAGGGTGAAAGGATTAAGACAATGAATTTAACAAGACAGCTACTTAAATTAAGTCACATACACACCCAATTAGCCCATGTGCTGGGAACTACAGCCACTTGCCATATTGTCGGGTATGTAAATTTATAACAAATTTTCATCGAAGAACAAATATTGTGCATGCTTTCAAGGAATTTGGAATATTTTTGTTATGCAGGAAATGCTGATATAAGGGAAGGTCGAGGGACATTGATTTGATTATTTATACTGCCTGCTGAATAAGTGAGATTTAATTTAAACTAGGTATTCCAATGATTAATCAGGATTTATGTAATCTCTTAATCATTTAGATACATATTCATAATTTTCATGAAGTTAAATACACCAGGAATGAATAAAATATGGAGGAAAATATCTTGTTGAAACATCAAAAGCAATATGAGCTAAAACACGCTATTTTAACACATCCATAGTAAGAGGTATTTAGAGATTATCACTAAGAATTTCCCTCATTAATAAGTTCACAAATTTCTAATTTTGATATAATAATATCTGTGTCTGTTTCTTCTTCCTTCTATTAGCTATCTATCACTAGGAAACACATTAGTGTCCTAAAACTTAACACCCTAAAATATCACTTATTTGTTGACTTCTAATTGTGAGGAAAGAGGGTATAGTTAGCAGAGTTCTCTGCCTCAGAGTTTCTGTGATCATGGGGCCATCTAGAGTCATAGCAATCTTGGGGTTTGACTGGAGTAATATCGGCTTCCTGCCTACCTTTTGTTTTGTTTTGTTTTTATAGTTGTCGATGAATAGAATGCCTTTATTTTATTTGTTAATTTGTATGTAGTGCTGAGGATCCAATGCAGTGCCTCATGCATGCTAGGCAAGTGCTTTGCCATTCAGCTCCTATCTTGATGATTGTAGGCAGAATTCCTGTCCTCACAGCTGTCTAGGTCAAGGGATTCATTTCCTTCTGGCTTTTGGTCAGAGGCCACCCTTAGTTCCATACCATATGTCCCTCCCCATAACGAAAGCACAGGGAAGAGCAGGGAATATACACCAACAAGATGAGAGCTGAAATCTTTTGTAACCTAATTTCAGAAGCAACATCCCATGTCTACTATATATGTTAGAAGCAAGTCCCTGGATCCAGCTGACACTCAATGGAACTTGACTCTGATAAGGAAACTGAATGATCAAAACAAGGTAGTCAGCATTTGTCTTTTTAAACATTTTTTAAATTTTTTTGACTAATGTAATAATTGCACATTTCTATAGGGTATAGTGCAATGTCTCAATACATGTATATAATGTGTACTGATCAAATCAGGGTAATTAACATTGCCAACTAAACTCTAGAAATATATACATATACAACTAAAATAATAATTTTAAAAAGAAAATAAGAGGATTGAATTATTCCAGCACACTAAGGGAATAAGTGAAAAGCAGAGATTCTGACTCATATAAAGAATGAAGAAGAAAGCAATGGCTGTGGGTAGAGGTTAGAATGATTCAGTTCTGTTCAGTTTGAAGTTTTTGTACAGTGATAAGGTGAAGAGTATCCTATAACTGCCACATGAAGTGCCCATGAGAGTTCAAGCTAATCACATGACAGGAAAGACATTAGCACACAAAAGGTAGCTTTGGGAACACTGCAGCAGAGTTAGAGCAGATGTGCACAAAGGCTAAAGACAGAACAACAAGGGTCAGAAAGGTACAAAAAATATCACAAAGGTGGGATCTCCATCATAATAATGTGGCGGGGGGAGGGGGAACTGCACGGTGGGCACAACACAAAACAGACAAAACCTGAAGCCAAGAATGAGGAGAATAACAAGGAAAAAAAGTCTCTATTACATTTCTGAAAAGCTATAAAGAAGTAAGGCAAGACAAGAAATTAAATGTGTCCATTTGTTTTGATAACTAAGAAGTCATTAGAGACTATTAAGAAGTACATTTTCATTTGCTTAATGGGGTGGAAGATAGATGGTAATAGGTTTAGCAGCAAATGCAAGTTAGCAAAGTGAGACAGCACATACAGGCTGCATTTCAAGCTTAGTCAAGACAGGATATTGGGGGTATTTTTGGTAAATTGTTGTAAAGTGTGCTGGCAGTGGTGTAAAATCATTATATTATTCTTTCTGGAAGACAATAAATATTGACAGCTTCTCATAAGCCCAAAATTTCCTATAGAAATGATTAAGGGTATGTGCAAAACAACATAGATTAATACTATTTTAACAGTGGAAGCCTAAAAACATCTAAAATGCCTAACTGTACACAACATTTCAAACAAATTTTTAAAGTCTTACATGTAAGTAAAAGTAATAATTTCTACCTGTCTTAGTTAGCTTTTTTTTGTCAATGTGACAAAAGACCCATCACTGAGGAGGAAAACTTAATTTGGAACTTACAGTTTCAGAGGTCTCAGTCCATAGGTGGCCAACACCATTACTCTGGGCTTGAGGTAAGGCAAAAACAGTATGGCAGATGGGTGTGGTGGAAGAAAGTCCATATGACTATCAGAAAGCAAAGAGAGCTCTTGTTCACCAGGGCCAAGATATATAACCCAAGGAAATGCCCCAATGATCCACCTCTTCCATCCATAACCTACCTTCCTAGAGTTGCTACTCAGTTAATCCCTATCATGGGACTAATGCATGGGACTAATACTAATAGGTAAAAACTCTAAAAAACTAATCACTTCACCCATAAACTTTCTTGTATTGTCTCACACACAAGCTTTTGGGGGACCCCTCATATCTAATTCCTAACACTATCATAACAGAAAAACCCTGAATTATCAGTGGCTTAACAAAATACAACTCTATTTCTCCATCCAGTCACTAATGGATAAAGTCTGACAGAGGTTCCACCCTGTTCCATATGCAGAACCTCAGATCATTCTCCTGTCATCATTCAGGCCACTCCTAAAGATAGGTAGATTTCATAATGCTTTGTCATAGTCTCTGATGGAGGAAAAAGACTAGTAGGGTATGGTCAAATAGTGTGAAAGAAAACATTAAGAAATTATTTAGTGGGTATTTTATTAGCTTTTTCACCACTGTGACCAAAAGACCTGACAAGAATAACCTGTAAGAGAAAAGGTTTATTTGGCTCATGTCTTCAGGGATCTCAGTCTATAAATGGCTGACTCCATAGCTCTGGACCCAAGGTGATGCAAAACATCACAATAGAAGGGTCTAGCAGAGAAAAGCACTCAAGACATGGCAACCAGGAAGCAGAGAGAGCTCTGCTCACCAGGGACAAAATATAAATCCCACTGTCATGCCCCCAGTGATCTATCTCCTATGGCTACATACGCTACCTGGCTGTAGTTACCACCCAGTCTACACAATTTCTTATGTCCATAAATGAGGACTGGTCTTAGGTATGCATGCATGATTTACTTTGTTTCTCACTATTAGCCAGGAACCTTCTGAGTCAGATATACTCAAATTTTCTAGTTTCCACACAAAGAGCTCTGCCTATTCTTTTTCTTTGAGGAAAAAGGATACCTACTTTTTATACTTTCCACTTTGAATAAAGAGCACCTGCCAATGCTCCCAACATGTAAATCTATTGACAAATAAATCTTAGATACTAATAAAGGGAATACAGTGGACTTCACACACTGCAAAAAATGCTAGAAGTCCACCTCTCCTTCTCTTTACTCTTTAATGTCTAGGACTTCTTTCATATGCTCCTTGAAGAAAGGTTTTGCATATTCTGGTGATACATACCTACCAATGTTGATAGCAGTGCAATTCACAATAGCTGAATTAGGGAACCAGACTAGGTGTCCCTCAACAGACAAATGGATAAAGAAAATATAGTACATATACATGAAGGAGTTCAAATCAACCATAAATAAGAATGAAATTATGTTATTTGCTGCTAAATGGATAGAACTGAAGAATATCATGCTAAGTGAAATAAGCCAGATTCAGAAAGTCAAGGGTCAAATGTTTCCTCTCACATGTGGATGCTAGGGAGAAATATGAAATATTTTGAAAAGAGGATCTCAACAAAATGGAAGGAAATGGTGAAGTAGAAGGAGGAAATCAAGGGGAGAGAGGAGGAATGGGAAAGAGAAGAAACTGCAGAATAAAAATAACCAATTTAATAGCACAGTAAATTACACTTTACTGCATAAATATAATGCTCCAATGTCAAAATTATATTAATAGATGGAAGATCAATAGAATAGAGGAAGGATAGGAAGGATAGGGGTTAGTACTGGGCATTGAAATGGAGCAAATTATGTTATATATGTTTATGAATATACCAAAATGAACCCTACAATCATATAAAACTATCATGCCCTAATAAAAATACAAATTAAGAAAAGAAAGATCTTAAACCAATCAATGGGGAAATTTCTTTTGTTGAACCAATTAATCAGGGAGTGAATCCATTATTTGACCATGAATATTCTGCAGGCTATTAATACTGACCCAGGCATGGTGTTCTGTGTTACCAAAGTGACTAGCTGCTCTCAGTAAACTGCTGCTATATCACAGCTTGTGCATGAAGACCACAAGAAGTAAGAAATCCAAGCTGTGCCAAGACTACTTTGAAGAGAATTATGATGGAAGTGTTTATTAAGATTTCTGATAAATAAAATACCATGTGTGGTATGGTGTATTTGTGAATTTGAGCTGTTTCAGGCCAATTTTCATTATAATCTCACATGTGCTTAGCAGCTGACCCATATCTCAAAATCATTTGCTGGATACTACTCAGATAGTAAGAACATTCTCCTGGGATAGGAGTGGGGAAACAAATCAGTTTCCTCAAAGTAATGTCAGTATGTGTGAAATTTGCCACAACCAGAGGATTGTCAAATACTTATCATTAGATAACCCTTGGTTAATTGTGTATTTGAAGCAAGCATGGGATGAGAAGTACTAGTGTATTCATAAGTGCCACAAAAACACATTAAAAATTATCTAGAATCACATTGGCAATATGAAATGTGGCCTCTTTAAACTGTGAAATTATTGCCTTGTAGACACCACAGAAATCAATGAGTCCAAATTTTATGGGAAAAGAAACATCAGCTAGATGTCTGATTGGTAACAATTGAGATTTTGATGGAAGACTATAAATTCCTGTCAGTATCTCTTTCAGACAATTATAATGCAGCTTTTACTGTCAATTTTGTATTATTTGCTAAATAAAGTTTCCTTTTTAATTTACTGTGTAAAATTCATGTCATAAAGGTTATGCCAATTTAGAAGTAAAAGGGGAATTAAATCAGTTCTTCAGTAATTTAGGCTCTAATCCTATCCACCAAGATTTTTCTCTGGTGACCTTCTGATCAAATAAGTTAGGGACTTAACTCACACAGATAAAGCTTCAATGTTTCCTTTCATTTTGTTTGGGTAAACCATAGACATTATATTTAAGAGAAGACAGACATAATTTCCTACTATTCATCTAAGGACAATTCAGGCTTAATACATGGAAACAACATTTTTTAAACAATCACTTAACAAACTAAGCACTAAACAAAGATATTGACATCTTGTAATTACCATGGGTTGTAGTCTGTCCCTTGTTGGAGCTGTGCACATCAATCTTAGTACATCTCCATCTTGCTTCCTATATATAAGCAAGGCTAGAGACGCAGAGGTAGGCAATACCTAGTAACTCCTTCATGGGCTGTGCCCCTTAGTGCTCTGTCTATTAAAGGCAGTTGGGTTTGAAACCCCATAGGCCCAACTTGCAAAGACAAGGAAACTAATATAACCTATAGCTATGGGCACCGATTCACTTTTCCAGGTCAGCAGCTGCTCCTCTGTGGTCTCAAAGACCAAAGTATGGGACCATGATGATGGGTCTGTGAGCACAGCATGCTTCACTCTTGCCACCATCACAACTCCAACAACCCAACTTCATTGTTAAAGATATAAATTTCTATCTGATTATTTATGAGAAGATTCAGACAATTGTCTAATTTGGATGAGAAACTCAAACTTAAGATATCAATAAAAGCTAGAGTTCTATGCTCAACAATCCACTTGATTAGTTTGTGAGCTCCCTCAATATGTAGGAAAACAGGGTAGGGATCCATATATTCTATAATAAGCCAAGAAAGTGCCAGAGTGGGTAGTAAGGAAAGCCTCTGATGGAATCACAATACACCATCATCAATGTAGTAACGTTGCACTGCATTCATTTGACAATATTAACCCAACTCAGTGGGACATTCTTCATTTGGCCAGTTGACAGCTTCTGCTGGCTTCTTAAATTTGAAAGATGTATTAAATTCATACCTATTGAAGACACTGGCAAATTACTCCTGACATTGTGCAATTTTACTCAACGATATTCAGAGAATATGTCAGCAAGTTGGGTACAGTCACTTGTGAAAAACACTCTACATTCAAATAGAAAACCAAAACATATGTTACACTTCTTTTGCAACTAGACATATTTAAAATTGCATGCTTACACATGAATATATGAATCTGGATTCCCATGTCTCTATAGTGCATATCCTACTAGAAAATGTAATCTTCTTAGATTCTAGAATCACTAGGGGTTTGGGAGAAATTTTTTTAAAAAGCATTTTGGCTCAACTTGGTATTCTCTATAGCTGTCTTTTACTGACAGACAAGGCAGTTTGAGTGATTTTAACATCTTATGTCCTGTAGCCTGTTCATTCTACTAAAAGATCTGCTTTCTTCACAGCCATAGACATAGCTGTAAGAAGTCTAACCACAGAAGAAATTTTAATTTTTAAGCAGCTGATGAGATGGCGATCTGTCTTGGTTGCTGCCATAATCTTCCATTTACAGCTGACATGTTTATTCTTGGGCATTTAAACTGTGGCCCAGAAAACCATGAAGGGAGCCTGGTTATAAATGTTAGATTTGATTGGAAATGACATTTCAAAATAAACATGCCAAAGTGCAGCCGAGCATTCTAGTGTGCATCTACTCTGCATTATACTCTGCTGTCACACAAACCCACAGACACACAAATGCTCACAGGACATTCTCCTTTGAAATAACACTACACCCATGCATACAAACACCCAGCGAGAGGCACACAACCATGTGACTCAGTAAGAAAAAAAGGAGAGTGAAGTGAGCCCTGGTCAAGCAAAGGGTGTAAGGAAGGCAGTCAGTCCCATCTTCCAACATCATGAAAACATTTTGTAAAAACAGAGAGGTAAATATTTTCCCTGAAAGAATGGCTGGGAGGTCCCTTTTATATACCAGTCAATTCTTTGATGAGAAAATAAATGAATGAGAATAATAATCATAAAGGAAGGAATCATTTTGAAAAGAATATAGTAGACACAAAGCAATAGAAACCAGACTGGGCTTACTGCCCAGAAAATCAGGCAAACAAAAACAAAAACTGGAGGAAAACGAAAGAAAATTAAAGAAAAGGGGACATTTAAAAGACATAGTTAGCAAACTATGGGGAAAAAAGGAAAACAGCATGGGAGAATGTATTTAGAAAGTGGGATGATGGGGGACAGCAAGAACAAAGGGAGCAGCAAGTAGAAAAGTAAGAAAATACATCTCTTTCTCCATAGCATTCTACCTTTAGGAATTAGCCATTATATCAAATATCACTCAAAGAAGGAAATAACTGAATTGGAAACACTTAACTAAAACTTTTTACACTCCAGGCCTGTGTTCATCACTACCTTGTCTGGGGTTCTAGAAGGACACATAGCTTGTATTTAAGTTATTTAGAAGATAACATTTCTCCCTTTTAATCTTTTAGCATGTGTGAATGAAAAGTGTGTGTGTGTGTGTGTGTGTGTGTGTGTGTGCGCGTGTGTGTGCGCGCATGCATGCTTTTGTATGTGGGGGCAAGGGCTAGAAGACTTAACACTGGGAAAGGAATATTTTTGCTAATTTGTTAATATTTCCCAACCATTTTAAACCTTACTCCAGTGTGTCATTAGCTTCTTTTGCTTTCATATTTCTTCCAGGATCTCCTTTCCAGATAACACACACTCTACCACATTCCCAAAACATCAGCTAAGTGTTCCATGCAAACCTTGCACCATGGTTTGGAGAGCTCAGTCCTTATATTTTATTGTGGCCATGTGTCATGCATTTAATATTAAATGCAATGTTTGGAGACATTAATTTAGATGATCCCAGTTAGGACTGAGTCATATGCAGGTGAACAATCTGTCATCTTAGATAAGCCTATAGAAGGTTCAGCCTTGGGATGCAAAATAGAAATTTAAATCAAATAAAAGCATTGCCTACATTGTGTCTAAAGTAATAACTTTCAAATGAGTATGTTCCATTTTGATTTCACCTCATTTATTTGTTATTTTCTAGAATTCCGTCATCTCTTAAATGCAATTTTTCCTTTTTATCACTTTTCTTTAATTTTCACTTATTTATTGACTTGATCAAACAAAGTGTATACCATTAGACTGTATCTGCAAGAGGTTTCCCTGGGATAGTTAGATGGAGATAATATTATAACGAAACAAACTACCAAATGACCAATTTAGTCTATGGAGCTGTGGGCATGGATGTGAACTGGTGAAATGCTAAACAGCTATAATTGGGAAGAATTTCTGATAATGTTACATAGGCAGAACCATAAAATTTATGCTTTTGAATGAAGAAGGAATTTTTCTGCTCAGAGTCAAATGCTAATTTAATTCTTCCTGTATTAAAAAAAAAAGTATGAATTTTACTCTTCTAAGTGTGGGCTGCATTCCCAGAGAACTCAGATTAGGAATCAAGAGTGGACCTGGGTCACCATCAAAACTGAGGGATCAGAGATTTACCTATAAGCTAACAAGTTGGTCTGACATGATTTCATGGATACCACAGAAGATATGAGATTCCTGGATCAGAGACAAAGAATGTTATTATTCACAGCAAAAACAGTAGCTGATATGTCAACATAATTGCTTAAATTCCCCAAGTCCCAAGTCCCACTTGAGCATGGAGATACATGACAACTATACCCACACTGGGTGTTATTGCAGAAAAACTAGACACAAGAATGAGAGGAGCAGAAGGAAACATCATTAACCTAAAAGACATAAGGACATAACGTTATCCAATATTAATAATAGGAAAAAATGAAAAGAAGGAACAGAGCCTGAGGGACATATGAATCTATAACAAAAGATCTAACATTCTTATTGGAATCTTGAAAAGGTGGAAGAAAGAGAGAGAGAAGATGATAAGTATTCAAAGATAAAATGGTTGAAACTCCCCCAACTTGGCAAAAAACTATAACTTACATTTTAAAGAAACTAAGAGAATTCCCAAAAGGGTAAATCCAAAGAAATCTACCCCAAGACATAGCATAGTCAGTTTTTGACAACTGAAGAAAAGGGGGAAAGTGTTTTAAAAATCAATAAACACCATTTTTTTTCCTCAAGGAAAACGTAACTTCAATGATAGCACATTTCTCCTCATTGTAAACTATGGAGGTCAGAAGGCAGAAACCCATCTTTCTAATTGTCCTAAATAATCAATCCAGTGAAAAATATCATCTTCAGGAATGAACGGAAACCAAGGGACTTTTAGGTGAAAAAAAAAATTAATAGAATTTGCTACCTGCCAATCGACCTTTAAAACTAAAGACACTTTTACCAATAAGTAAGAAATGATAAAAGAAGGGATTTCAGAACATTGAAAAGGAGGAAAGGGGCTGGGATATAGCTCAGTTGGTATAGTGCTTGCCTAGATGCATAAGGCCCTGGGTTCAATTCTCAGCACCACCAAAAAGAAAAAGGAGGAAAGATGCCACACATGGTGGCACACATCTTTAATCCCGGTGACTCAGGAGGCTGGACAGGAGGATCACAAGTTAAAGGCCAACCTCAGTAACTTAGGGAGGCCCTAAGGTACTTAGTGGAACCCTGTCTCAAACACTGGGGATATAGCTCAGTGGTAAAGCACCCCTGGGTTTAATTCCCAGTACCAAATAAACAAATAAATAAATAAATAGAAGGAAAGAATAAGAGAGAGTAAAAATATGGGCAAATACATTTCTTTCAACTTCGAAGTTTCTAAATAATGTTGAAAGTTTTGATAAACCTTCAGATGTGATTCTGAAATGATATATAGAAAATATTTATGACAAGTGAAAGAAGGCAAAGGAATGTAAAGAGATGTAAGAATTTCTTTTTAATTTTTAATTTATTTTATTTTTTAAATACATGAGAGTGGAATGCATTACCATTCTTATTATGCATATAGAGCACATTTTTTCATCTCTCTCTATGTAAAGTATGTTCACACCAATTCATGTCTTCATACATGTACTTTGGATAATGATGTCTATCATATTGCACCATCATTGCTAACCCCCTGCCCCCTGCCCCCTGCCCACTGCAGAAGTAAGAATTTCTATATTTAATTTGAACTATTAAAATGTTAACACCAGTAGTCTGTGAAGCACTATGGAAAAATCATAATAGTATTATAAAAAATGTTCCAGTGACCCACAGGCAGGCAAGAAAAAGAAAAAGAAAACAAGTTAGAACAGAAGGAACATAGAGGAAAAAATAATAAAATACCAGACTTAAGCCCCAACATATCAATGTCACATTAAATGTACATGGTCCAAATACATCAATTCAATGACAAAGATTAGGAGAACAGACTTGAAAACACAACCAAACTATATTTTTTCTACAATAAATTCTATTCAAATATAATAAGAATTGCCTGAAAGTAAAAGAATGGATAAAAACTCTATTATGCAACTATTAATCAAAAGAAATCAGGAGTGGCTATACTAATATCACATAGAAAAGACAGTTAAGAGAGAAGAAAATTACATTAGTACAAATGTATCAATCCACCAAAACAGAGCTATTCTAAACATGTATAAACCAAAAAATAAGGCTATGAAATACATGAAGCAAAAACCAATAAAACTGATGAGAGACATTAACAAACTCACATTGAAAATTGGAGACTTTAATATACCTCTCTCAACAGTTGATAAAACAACTTGAGGAAAAAAAAACTACCAAAATCTAAACAAACTCAAAAAATCATACTAACCAACTGAATATCATCAATGTTTATAGAACACCTCATCCAGACACATTCTTTACCAACACTCACAGACCACCAGAGACCATCAACTCACATACCACAAGAGACCATCAACTAGGCCATTAAATAAACTTCAAAATTTAAAGGAAGTAAAAGCATACAAGGGTGTTTTATGACTATACTGTCATCAAATTGGAAATAATAACAGAAAAAGACCCAGATATTTGGAAATTAAACAACATACATTTCTAAAAACTCACAGGTCACAGAGGAAGTCTTAAGTGAAACTTTAAAAAATAAATTTACCAAACTGAATGAAAATAAGAATATAGTGCATCAAAATTCATGGGACATACTTAAAGCAGCACTGAGAAGAAATTTTATGAAATTAAATGCTCATATTAGTAAAGAGAAATATTTCAAACAAATAATTTAAGCTTCTACAGGACCCTAGACAGAGAGAGAAATAAACCTAATGCTATCAAAAGGAAGAAGATAAGAAATCAATTAAATTTAAAACTTAAAATTCAAGATAGACTGTTAACACTTAGAGTTGATTTGGATTCAGAGGCTATAAATAGCAGTGTCCAACCATGATCTTCCTTCTGCCTTACATAAAAGATGAAGGGCAAAAAGGAGGCCATGTTCTGTATTTTTAAATAATGTTTCTATGTGAAGTATCATCTTTTATACTTTATGTAATCAGAAATAAAGTTCTATATTACATTTTTACCATATAAAAACTTATAATATCATATATATAATATATATGTAATATATATAATATATAATACATAAACATATAATATAGAACTTTATTTCTATATTACATTTTTATATGGTAAAAATGTAATATAGAACGTTATTTATCCTATTAGTTGATTGAATTACATGTATCCTCACTTAATATATTCATGAATGAACTATTTAAAAAAGTCCGAAAATTCAGTTTATACTTTCCTAAGTCTGGATCTTGAATGTCCCCCAAAGGGCCATGTGTTAAAGGCTTGGTTATCAGCCTGTGACACGAGTAGGAGATAGTGGAACCTTTAAGAACTAGCACCTAGTGGAGGAAGTTAGATCACTAGGTGCATACCCTTGGAGGGTACATTGTGACTCAAGCCCACTCACCTCCATTTCTCTCTCTCTCTCCTCTCTCTGTTCACAGCCACCATAAGGGTGAACAGTCCTCCTCTGCCACACACCCACACCACAATGCTGCCACCACAGGCCCAAAGCAACAGGGCTAACCAATCATAGACTGAAACCTCTGGAACTGTGAGCCAAAATAAACCTTACTTCATTTTTAAGTTGATCATCTCAAATATTTTGTCACAGTAATTACTTGACACACCTTCTATCATGGAGGAATATTGTGATAGGATGTGATGATGTACACATGTGATTCTCTTCTTTAAATCTTTGTTAAGATTTTTTTGGTTGATGCCATGAGGTTGTACATTCAAATGAAAGAACAAAATTCGAAGAAAAATGAGGCATATTTGGCATGAATGCAATTTTGTGAATTTTTCAGCTTGAGGAATATCCCTCATGGTACAAACCTTGCCATTCTACCTTAGCTTTCAAATTCTCACTTATTAATATGCTCATTTTAATGATGACAACATCATTAGAGACTTTTGTTTTTTTGAGGCTGTGTCAGCATTATTTAAATATTAGTTTCACTATTAAGGTATTCTATCACATTTTTCAAACAGTTCCAAAATTAATAAAACTAATGACAGCATCACTGACACAGCTGCCAGGAAGGGGACTCTATACGTGTCAGTGCATCAGTTCCTTCACATTGCGGTCATGACACAAAGTTTCCAAAACCCAACCTGATGTCAGTTAATGGAATGATTTACACTTGCAAACTTTTAAACCACATAAAATTATGCAACTGAAGTAAAGATAAAGTATTATTCCTAACCATATTAGAAACTGTATTTATTAACTTTGTAATCTAAAGGTTGAAGTGAAATCTACTTTTATTTCTAATACAACAAAATAAAAAACAATGCAGGCTTTGGAGAGTACAGATCTGGGTTAAATCTCAGCTTTAGGTACTGTATCTACTATATTTGAAAAGTTATGTAAACTCTCTAAACTAGGATTTCCCATCTGTTAAAAAAATAATAACATACATTTCTGATGCTAATTTACTGTACTAAGTAAACTAATTTATTTTTCTCATAATTATCCTCTCAGTAAGATCTGTTCTGCGATGGGAGGAAAAAAATACAGGATTTGGAGCAGTGAATTGCATGTGGTCACATGAGTCATTTGGATAAACCCAGGATTTGGATTGAGGATGTCTGATTCCACATCCTTT
This sequence comes from Callospermophilus lateralis, assembly GCF_048772815.1. Classification (NCBI taxonomy): domain Eukaryota; kingdom Metazoa; phylum Chordata; class Mammalia; order Rodentia; family Sciuridae; genus Callospermophilus; species Callospermophilus lateralis. Next base: position 7,776,930 of record NW_027515420.1, read on the forward strand.
TCATGAACCACAGTGCTCTGCTGTTTCTCTAACACATGATTTTATTTCTCAGATCAAATGTGGTACTTCTATAAAGTATCCTGCAAGTACCTGGTAGATAAGAGCTATCCATTATTAATAATGTTATCCATATTACTCTTAGTATTGACAATATTTGCATGTACAATATTCCCAGTGCCTTCTGAAATGAGCCAGTGCCTATACTTATCAAATGGTATTATGGTTTCGATGTGGTATCCCTCTAAAGCTCATGGGTAAGGCAATGCAAAATTTGGAGGAGAAATGATTGGGTTATAGCCTTAACTTAATCAGTGAATTGATCCCTTCTGGAATTTAACTGGAGGCATGTGGGGTGTGGATAGAGTAAGTGGTTTATTAGGGGCATGGCTTTGGGGTACATATTTTGTATATGGAGTGTGGACTCTCTCTCTCTCTCTCTCTCTCTCTCTCTCTCTCTCTCTCTCTCTCTCCCCTTCCTGATCATCACGTGAGCTGCTTTTCTCTGATACACCATTTTTCCATCATGCTCAGCCTCACCTCAAGCCCAAAGGAATAGATCCAGCTGTCTACGGATGGAGACCTCTGAAACCTTGAGTCTCCAAATAAACTTTTCCCCCTCTACAGATGTTCTAGTAAGGGGGTCTAGGTCACAGTGGTGAAAAACCTGACCTCTAAAACAAATGGTAATCATTCTGTAGCCCTTCTCAAATATAATTTAAGTAGTCAACCATACATGTAACATAACTTGTCTTGATGCAGCTTGTGCTCTTCATTTTAAAGCTAGTCCTAACCTGGTTCCACTTCTGTTCTTCTACCTCTTTTGTGACACTTTTGACACTCATCAAATTCCAGCTTAGTACAGAGATGTCTTTATATTGTATTAGACATGAAGATCCTTAAAGGTAAGAGAGCATGATTTTATTAAAACTTCCCAAAACTTCACATAGCACTACCCAGAGTAGTCACACAATGAAGATGTGATGAATGAATGAATGGTGACTCTTTCTAGCAACATCTAATTTTTCATTGTCAGGAAGCAAAATGTCTAATAAAAACATTACTAACTGGGGGAAGCAAAGATTTCCACCACATCTGATTTTTTATAAAGTGAATAAAATAATTTTTTAAGACAAGAAAGCAGTTTCATGTATAGAACTTGATGACTAATTCACAACCTTGGAACAACATATAAAGGTAAACATTTGTTGTAATAAGAAAAGAAACATGGCCTAAAAATGCCTGGGCGCTTCCACAGGCAGAATGATACAGAAACTAGAGGATTTCTCCATTTGTCACATGTTTTGATGAAAGTGAAAAGAAGCAAATATCCATACAATTTTGTGATCAGTCCATGAATCCTTAGCCTCAATGCACAGAGTAAAATGACCAAGGTCAGCAACTTTGATGGAAAATTAAGAGTGGAACAGCCACGAAACCACTTCTCAGCTGCCTATGGCACTAAGTGTTTTCAAGAAATTGAAGTCTATATCAATTATATTATATAGTGATGTATGCATATTATTTAATACACCTGAGGTTACAATTGAAAAGTTAGAAACAAATGTAAGAAATAAAATCCAAGTGCCTTTCACAAGAATGTTTGCTTTATGTGAGTGGAACTTGTATTTCAACATTACAGTGAATTCTTAATTCCAAAGTCAGTAATTTGAAAGATATTTTGTGATTATAGGTTCTAGTATGACATAATACAAGAAATAAAATTCCTAGACCAAAAAGGCCTCTTGTTACATTTCTTGGCATGTACTATAGAGAGCATTATAAAGATCAGGGATAGAGATTAAGAATTTTGCACATAGGACATAAGCAACAAAGATTAAAGTGTGTCCTTTATTTCTCCATCCAAAGGTACAAGAAATCACCCCAACAATATAGGCAGTTATGTAGACAGAAACTGATTTGTTCCAGCCACAAAACCCTAATAGGTTCAGTTCCAACTCAGGATGTCAATGAGTCAAAAACAGTACATGTGGTGTCACAAAATTAGTTGTGCATGAATTATTTCATAATTTTAATTACACTAATGATGCATTTTGCCACATTTGTAATGAAATGATCAAACATCCATGTTCCCCCAAACCTTTTGTAAGTTACTTTTATAAATTTATTTTTGACAAATAATATATGTACCTTTAGGGGGGTATAGTATGATATTTTGATACATATATTATTTAATGATCAAATCAGAGCACAATTAACATATCCATCACTTCCAACATTTATCTTTTTTGTGTGTTGAGAACATTCAAAATTTTGAATGTTTAGCTATTTTTGCTATTTTGAATTATAAAGATTTATTATTGAGAACTAGGGTCATCCCACTGTACAATAGAAGATGAGAACTTGTTTCTACAGATTGGAAGAAAATAATTGAACCTGACAAGAATTACAAGATCACTATAGAGAATATAAAGAAATTCAAATAACTCAATAGAAAAAATATAAATAATTGATTTTAAAATAGGCAAAAGACCTGAATAACATTTCTCAAAAGATGTACAAATGGTCAATGAACATGAAAAGTGCTTGATATCCCTGTATTAGTTTACCATTGCTATAATGAAATATCTGAAAAAATTGACTTATAAGTAAAAAAGAGTTATTTTGGCTTTAGTGCTGGATGTTCCAGTCCCAAACTGTGTGATCCCATTACTTTGGTGCTTAGGCGAGGATAGCACCTTATGACTAGAGCACGTGTTGGAGAAAACTAATCACACCTTAACCCAAGGGAAAGGGGAAGAAATGGAGTCCCCTCAATTACTTTCCAGGATATATACCCCATGACCTAGGGCCAATCTGGAAGTCCTTATTCCCTAAAGGTCCACAGCACCTCCCTCCAGTGCTACCCTGGAGACTAGTCCCTTAACAAGTAGGCTTTCCAGGGACACTCAACAACCAAACTACAGCAGTCACTTACAATTAGGGAAATACAGATTTCTCAATCTTTAAAGCACCTCTTCTGTTTTCTTTACTTCCCACAACTTCCATCACAGTCTTGGCCAATTGTGATGGTTCCTAGCTCAGACCCTAGTTCAAGAGTTGTCCCTCTACCTCCAAGATCCTCATGGTCACTTGAATTTCCTAAAACATAACCTCATTATTTTACCTTCAACCTAAAACATTCAAGTGGTTCCTCATCCGTTTTAGGACAGACTGCATTCCCTGCATTCCATATCAATTCCTATTCAACTTGGCCTCTGCCTGCTTTGCATGTCTTTCTTACTTCCCTGTACATCCCTAGATGGCCAATATTCCAGCCATACGGAGCAAACTAGTGTTACACTCTTGCATTTTCTCAAGATGTTACTCTGCTTGTAATTCCTCTCCAGCCTGGAAAATGTCTAGTCATATATTAAGGTTCAGTTGGAAGTGTTTGCTCCTCTTTGAGGTGTTCTGGACGCCATCTTCTTCCAGGTGGAACTCAACACTCTCATCTCTGAGTCTACTCTATGTCTTATATTTACTTCCATAGTTTCTGTAAAGTCTTACTTCATTGATGTTGGTATTTATTAGTATATCTACTGAACAGTATGACAGGAATATCATCCTACCCGATGGCAAGAATGATACTGTTCATTTATATTTATCATATTTATAAAAGGTGAATAGGACCTATTTTTCTGAATAAATAGATACTCCAACAATGCACCAAGTCAAACCTCTAAATCTAATTTCATGACACCCTTTTTCAATAGTGCTTGGTGCACTGGTATCTTAATATATTTCAATAGATCTTGCAAAGTCTGATAAAATTCAGAAGTTTATGCTAAACAAGTGTCAAATCCTTCCCATTTAAATACATTTGGAGCCTTTATGACCAATTAGACTGTTCCAGAGGTTTGGGTGGAAGGAAAGTCCTATTTCCTCTTGGAGGGAGTATAACAGTAATCATGTATTCTCTTTTTCCACTGCATCTAGAAAGTCACAAGGACACTAGAGGCCTTCCAATTCAGTAGAAAAACACTCGACCAACTACCTAGAGAACTCTGGAGAACTCCTTGCTGGTATGAGAACTGAAGGGGAAACAAAGTAGTAGACATTGTTATTAGACTTATAGTATTTTAATAGCACTCTATAATGTTCAAGAGCAGCAGTGCTCAAAGGTTGGTCTTATCATGAGATCTGGGAGGTTAAATTATCTTTATACTAATGCCAGGGTACCATATATCTTTTTCATTTTACTGACTTTTGCACCAAGGGTACAAAAATAAATGGATAGAATTTTTGGTTCTTGGGGCTGAGGATGTAGAGCACTTGTCTAGCATGTGTGAGGCCCTGTGCTCAATCCTAGCACTGCCAAAAAATGCATTTAAGTAAGCTATATGTTATGGTTTAAATATGAGGTGTCCTCAGAAGCTCATGTGAGAGACAATCAAGAAAGTTTCAAAGTAAAATGATTGGGTTATGAGAGCCTTAACCTAATCAATGCATTAATCCCCTGATAGGAATTAACTGGGTGGTAACTGTAGGCAAGTGGGTGTGACTGGAGAAGGTGGGTCAATGGCGACATCCCTTTGGTCTTTATATTTTGTCTCTGATGAGCAACTTTCTGCCTCTACTTCCTGTTTGCCATCTTCTGAGCTGCCTTCCTCCACTACACAATTTCACCATGGTGTCCTCCCCCACTCAGGCACAGAGCATCATAGAGTCAGCCTCTATGAACTGAGCACCAAATAAACTTTTTGTCCTCTGCGATTGTTATTGTCAGGTCTTTAGGTCAAAGCAATGAAAAAGCTAACCAAAACAATAGAATACTGAAGAAAGAATTAAGATTCAAGAAGCAAAAATAAACATATTAATCATAATAAAGCAATGATAATCATATATATATCGAATTAAGTTAAAATAATTAACAATATAATCATAACAATAACAATGGCTTTTTCTTTGGGGTTTTTTTGTTGTTGATGTTATTGTTGTTTGCAATTTAGTGCTGGGGATCAAACCTAAAGTCTCAGTCATGCTAGTTCAGGCAATGGCTACGAAGTGATGTTTAGGAGGGTCAATAAATTACATGCATTTCTTACACTAAGCACTGGACTATTTAACAAATAAGACAAAAGAGTTGGGAATTCACAATCAAATATTATCCTTATTACTAAAAACAATTTTTTAAAAGTTGATAATTAAGAGAGTAAGATAAGTAAGATAGAGTAAGACAGGTTTTTGTATGCTGAACCCCAGAATTGTACCTATCTACTATTGTAATCCCTCTTACCCATGGAAAAGGGAACAAAATAGCCCTAATTTGGGGAAGCTGGATGCCAAGAGGAGGAAAGGAAGAAACAATACCCTGCACCCTGAGCTCCATTCCCTAGCTAACTAGTAGGTAAGTTTGATGAGCTGATTGGTGAACATAGATCAGAGGTGTTACAGATTGAAGTACCTTCCATAGAAGAAAATATTAGAAATGTAAACTATTTTATTTCATTCTGAAAATGACTAAATTGATATGAAAAATTGTGCTCTATACGTGTAATATAAATTGTAATGCATTCTGTTGTCATATATAACAAATTAAAATTTAAAAATAAAACAGAAATGAGAAAGGAAAAAAAAGTCAGTCAAGGGACTGGGGTGGCTCAGCAGCAGAGTGCCTGCCTTCCACACATGAAGCACTGGGTTCAATCTAGCACCACATAAAAATAAATAAACAAAATTTTTTAAAAAAGTAAAAAGACTACTACACAAAATTGAGATAACAAGAATTTAAGCCACATGCATATTAAGATCCTGAAGGAAAAGACTAAAAAAATGGGAGGGAAAATGTTTGGACAAATATAAAGGAAAAGAGTTAAATAATGTAAATTCAGTTAGTCTATAAGAACATTAATGAATAAAACACAAATAAAAAAAAGACTTGGTATATAAATATAGGTAGGTAGGCAGACAGATGTATGGATACTAAGTGGATAGATAGTGATAGTGATATATAGACTGATCTTTTGATAATTTTAATACATGGTATAAATATATATATATATATATATATATATATATATATATATATATATATATATAAAATATTACTATATATCAGAAAAAGAGGCTATTGGGGCTGGGGATATGGCTCAAGCAGTAGCGTGCTCGCCTGGCATGCATGTGGCCCGGTTCGAACTTCAGCACCACATACAAACAAAGATGTTGTGTCCACCAAAAACTAAAAAAAAAAAAGATAAATATTAAAAAATTCTCTCTTCTCTCTCTCTCTCTCTCTCTCTCTCTCTCTCTCTCTTAAAAAAAAGAAAAAGAGGCTATTAAACTAATAAAGACTAAAAATTCAATATTAAGACAGATATCTCTCAAATACATATTGCTGAATGAAAATTGCAGCCAAAATACTGAATGTTATCAGAGGAAATTAAAATATCTCTAATTTATAAATATCTGATATCAGAACTGACCCACATGCTTTAAATAATGCCAGAACAATAAATGACCACAAATATTCGAAATAAAGGATATAAAGAGGTGTGAGAATTAAGTTCATGATCTTGGGATACATTGCATATTAGAAAGTGTTCTTATAAAAGAAATAATTGAGACAAATGGTAAAATTGATATAGACACTGAAGATTATATAACAATATTGAATCAATGTCAATTTTACTAAATTTGATAATATATCTATTCTTGTTTTAAAAAGGAAAAGAAATACTGACATATTAAAGTGTTAAGACACATAATGTATATAACCTACTTTCAAAAAGTTTTGAAAAATAATACATATAATGGGGCAACATATGTGTGTGACTGTGTGTGTGTGTGTGTGTGTGTGTGTATACATATATATGATAAAAAAGTGTGTGTGTGTGTGTATATATATATATATATATATATATATATATATACATATATATAAATGTGTGTGTGTGTATATATACATATATATAAATGATAAAAATGTGACAAAAAACAACTCATCTGCTGAATCAACTAGCCCTGAAAATGGGTGGTGCTGGAGCGTTGGGCCCATACCTGGCCATCGCTGGCAGTCAGAACACAGTGGACCTGGACAGGGGCCAAAGCAATTTGCACAGGTTATGCCGTTGCTGGTGAGCCCTGAAGCCTAGGGCACCACCCAGATGGAGACGCTGCAGGTACAGATCTTGGTGGTAGTAGCAAATATTCAAATAAGAACTTTGAAGGCTGAAGTGGAGAAGAGTTCTGTGACAAAAATGACTTGTAATATAATTCATGTCTCTTTCAACTTTTTTTTGATAAAGTTTTACACATAAAAATTTTAACTACAATATCATCTAATTTTTCAGGTTGTTGTTTATTTCATATTTTTTTGTTTTCCAATTCTCTTCACAAAGTTACATAAATTATGTTCTTTAAAAGTTTTAGCATTTTTTTTAAAGAGAGAGGGAGAGAGAGAGAGAATTTTATTTTAATATTTATTTTTTAGTTTTCGGCGGACACAACATCTTTGTATGTGGTGCTAAGGATCGCATCCCGGCCACACGCATGTCAGGTGAGTGCGCTACCGCTTGAGCCACATCCCCAGCCCAGTTTTAGCATTTTATACATTACATTTTAATATATAATAAATCTGGTATGTGTATATATATGTTGCCTGTGATATGAGATGAGGTAGGTATATTTTACTCTCTTATAATTTAAAATCCATTATGCAAGATTCAAGGATGGAAAAGATCAACCGGAGTAAAAATTGTTTAATAAGGTATTTATAAAGGTAAGGGCAGGTTGAGGGTAACTAACAAATTTTGTGAAGAACCTTTCCTTCTGTAAACTTAGAAAGGTAGGAAGTGAAATAAGAGAAAGCCATTATGAAAAACTTGTAGGAAAAAGTGACCTTGAAGTTATTCCCACCAAAGCATGTAGAAAACAACTCACAGTCTAATAGAGTCTTACAGGGAGGAATAAAACACCTCACTCTACTCTTGTGTATTCTAAGTTTATCTCTTTGGTGTCCCTTTCTGATGGAACTCAACAAGAAACCACATAACAAGAGGACTTATGATGCAACCTACAGCGTAGGTCTCACCAAAAGGTGAAAGATGGAGAAAGGAGCCAATATGGCAGCCATTGGTTACATGAGGCCACTGAGTATTTGAAAGGTGTCTAGTCTGAATTGAGGTGTGCTATGTGTTAAATAGATATTAGATTCCAAAGAATTACTACAACAAAGAAAATAAACATGAAATATCTTACTAACAATTATTTTATTTGTAAATTATGTTGGTAATCCATTGGGTTAAATGAAAATATATTAAAATTAATTTCTCTGTTTATAAAAAGAAGGAGAATGAGGTATTTTGATCACACAAATATAAAAATGACTATATATATATTTATATATAGTCATTATATATATAATGACTATATATATTATATATTACATTATATATATTATATTATTATATATGTAGTCATATATAGTCATTTTTATATTTGTGTGATCAAAATTCATATCATTATAAAACTAAATGGGGTTAATTGTACCATATATAAATTATATCTGAACAAATATGGCTTTAAATAGAAATCTAGTTCATGAGGTGTTTTAACAGTATTTGGCATATACTAACCACCTGATAAATAATGACAATTATTATGATTCATTAAAACAACCAGCATCAAGCTCTTCAATAGTAGGATAGAGAGGAGGGAATAGACAAACTCTAGATAGTGCAAAGGGGAGGGAGGGGGCATGGGGTTAGAAATAATGGTGGAATGTGATGGACATGATTATCCAAAATACATGTATGAAGATAAGAATAGTGTGAATACACTTTGTATACAACCAGAGATGTGAAAAATTGTGCTCCATATATGTAATATGAATTGTAATGCATTCCATTGTCATATATAACAAATCAGAATTTTTAAGAATGTGACAAAATATTAAAAACTGGCAAACATGAGTTAGGTGTAATGGGAATTGATTGTTCATTTTACATAACTTTTCTTTTTCAAATTAATACAAAGCTTTAAAATGTTAAGAGAGTTTACAATAGAGTAAGTGATCATTTTAAACTTTAAGGCACATGCATATTAGGGTATTAGGAGCTTTCAACTCACGAGTGAGGATATCACTATGTTTGGAATAATGAGAATTTTTGGAGAGGGAGAAAGAAGGAAAGAGTGAGATAAAAGAAAAATACAAAGAAATTTTCAACTATCTTTTCTTTCATTTAAAAAAATGATTTGGATAAAAATTGGCAAAATTCTTACATTTAATCTGGGTGAGAAATCCTTATGTTATTTTCAAAGCTTTCTATGTGCTGAAATTCTTATTATTAAAGATACATTTTCAGAAATTTTATACAAACACACACACACACACACACACACAAACTACAACCATACTTAAGAAAAAAAGTGATTGTAATACTAATAAGGAGACTAAAACTTCCACACTAACACAGTTCTCAAGTACATATTGTTGAATGAAAACAGGTACAGATAACTATACATAGTAAAATCCATTTGAATCAACATTTTTTAAAGGTTCATATGAAAGAAGAGATGTGCCCCATCGTAATGTGTGATATCAGATGCACCACATTTGCTAATGTTATTCCCAAATGTCACTGGATACCAAGAAAATACATTGAGCAACCTTTAAAAAAAGTTCTTCCCAGTGACATTGAGAACACACAGATGGGTATACACAACCTCTTCATTCATGGAGTGTATACACTAATAAAAAGCGATGAGGAGGTTCTTCCAACAATGATTGCTCTAACCTTAGGAGACTTCAGTAATGAGCATGCTAAAATCTACCAGTGTAAGTGAGTGTGGAATAAGGAGGTTTAATTTGGCTACAGAACTAGTAATAGACCATAGGATGGCCAAAGGGAAATGATGATATAAGATTTGATTTTGGTGAGATCCACATCAAGGATGTAAGTGGATAAGAGGAAGCAAAATAAAATAGCAGATTCTATCAGTCATGACTCCAGAACAAAATATACAACCATCTCAATGGGGAGACTGAAAAGAGTTTTAGGAAAGCAGAAAGAGATAGGAGGAACCAGAGAAAATGGCAATGGGAAGCCTCTGCCACCTAGGACAATAAGGCGGGAGGTGGCGTGAACCTTCAAGAGCAATAGCCCTGGGAAAGGGGCAGTCCTATTGGAGCTTAAAAAATGCACTTACTTTCCAAAATCATAAACTGACAGAAAAAAATCTGTAGAAATGAATGCCTAAAACTCTTGCTGCTCACCAGCCAGTGTTTCTCTTTGACCAAAATCTGACCAGAAATCAGACAACAAAGGATCCTAGACAATGAAGTCTGAGAGCCAGCCACCTGGCCATGAAGGACAAGGGCTAAAAATAGATCTGTAGAAGTGTCTTAGTCCATTATGTTACTATAACAGAATGTGTGAGACTGGGTAATGTATAAAGAAAAGGCTTCTTTCCTACCATTCTAGAGATTGGGAAGTCCAAGAGCATGGTTGGAATCCGGTAAGGGCCTACTTGCTGCTTAACAACATGGTGGAGGCCACCACATGATAAGGATATGGGAGTGTGCAAAATCAGGTCTCTTCCTCTTCTTATAAAGCCACTAGTCCCATCACAGGAATCTTCAAGACCTCCTCCTAATCACCTCCCTGAAGCCCCACCTCCACATACCATCAACATATGAATTTGAGGATTAAATTCTAACATGAACATTAGAAGAACACATTCAAATCATAGTATGGAAAAAGTGGAAAGTGACCAATACACAGGTGACCCTAAACTCAACCTGAAGGTCACAAGTAGTCAGTTGATTGATTATTCCTGGACATTAGCTTGGGGCAAGGAGATAAGAGCCAACTAGAAGTGAGGTCATAGACTAGGCACTTTTTTAAAAGTCCTAGTCCATAGATGGCCTATGGACTGTACTCCACACAAGGGATAGATGCCAAAAAGAAAGCAAAACAAACAACAGTAATGATGGTGCAGATCGTACAATGAACAAGTGCCAGAGATGCTGTTCTCGTAGATGTCTATATGATGATGCTCCCTAGTCAGTGCAGTGCACGATCTGCTTGGTGGTACTTGGGAGCCTTGCTAACTCATTACCTAAACTATAAGAGCTTATCAGATATTAAGGAAAGATGAAGGATGTTTTATCTAGAGAAATTTTCTGATTTTTTGTGCTAAAAGTGAATAAAGAAATGAGCAGTCTGCAGTGCTCTTGTTATCATTAATGAGCTCCAAAGGCTACATAATAGAATGTTCTCATAACTTAAATGTTAGGATTTCTAGTTAAACTAAAATCCTTCTGAAACCTATCACACTAGAGATCATTATTTCACAAGAGGAAGATTTCAGGAATATATTATTTGCACAGAAATTTTTCTAATTCACTTTTCTTGCCTTAAAAATTAAGGAAAAATTGACTTAAGACTCAGATTTTATCTCCCTAAACCATGACTGCTAGAAAGCAAGAATGATCTTCTTCCTTAAATATCCCCAAAGTACAATATTTGGTTAAAAAATAGGTCATTACTATTTAAAAGTAATAGTAATGATATTTAAATATTTAAAAGATATTTAAAAATAGAAATTGCTGTTCCCTTAAAATTTGTATATAGAGAAAAATATTATATTTATGTGTGTATGTATAAATATGAATGTACATATGCACTCCCTCTCTTGCGCACACACACAGCCACACACACACCCTCAGTATTCAACCATACTTCTTTCTTCCATAAATAGTTGAATGGCATTATGAATGCTAGACACTGGGGAACAAACTAAGAAAGGACTCCTGGAAGACTTTGTTCATCTAATTGGACGATAACAGCAAGTCACTTGAACAGCCTGGGTCCCTACAGAGCTAGTTATGTGCTGTCCAAAACTGAGACTCCACATCATTTCAACTCAACCATATTGGCTCTCACTAGTGACACCTCCCACTCGTTCTGGCTACAGGGCTAGTTGAGGAATAATAGCTCTGAGTTATTTATGCTTTCTGCTTAATTGACAACTCTGTAAACTTAGATCATCTGTGAGTTCAGTTTTGATTTTGTGGAATTAAAAAAAAAAAGAATCCCTGGCCTGCTCAAAATTCATATGTTGAAACCCTAATGGCCACTATGGTATGCTGGGAGGCAGGTCCTTAGGGAACATGGAGCATGTGGATGGCATTAGTGTCCTTATAAAAGTAATCAGAGAGAGCACTAGTTCTCTTTCCACCATGAAAGAATACAATCAGAGGACAGTAGTCTGCAACCTGGAAGAGAGCCCTCATCAGAACCTGACCATCCTGACACCCTGATCTCAGATTTCCAGCCTTCAGATCCATGAGACTGAAAGCTTGTTTTCTAGGCTATATGGCTATATCCATGGTATCTTGTTATAGCAGTTCCAACTGACCAAGGACAACTGGGAGTTGAGGTATTTATGCAGAAGAAAGGCTCTGAACCCTGGTGCATTCCAAATGTCTTCAATAAATGATTATTTTAATGAATTGTCATTAAACACATATGAAATGCCCAGGCCCATGGTAGCTGCTGGGGAGAGAAACCCAGCCTCACAGACACTATGTTCTGAGAATTGAGAAGCCAGGATGGCAGAGATATGAGCCCACACCATCTGAGGTCTGTTATGGGGTACAAAGGAAGTAAAGCTGACACCTCTCTGGGGTGGTAGCAGGGAATTGGAGTAAAGAGAAGGAAGGATACTTAGCCTAAACTGCCACTTCCAAGCTGGGTAAGAACTGGCAGATGGACACAGAGATGCACAAGTGTCCAGAAAAAGTTTCCTGTGTGTAAACGCTGCAAAATCTGAGAGCACAGAAGTTTGAGGGGAAAAGAAATGTGAATACAAGGTAGGCAGGGGTCCTGCTTATCCTGGATGAAGGGTACTAATATCTACCAGCAAAGAAATGATAATGTTTCCACTTGAAAATTGTCCCCATGTCAGTTGTTGAGGCCCCTTGCTATCGGGTAGATCTACCACAATTTTAACCATCCAGTCAGCGAAATATGACAAGTTATCAGCAGCACGGCAGCTTACAGAGCTACATTGTACGTTCACAGGTCCCGAGATAGGTTATGTTCAGGCTCCAAGGCAGACTAGTAAGTGTTATTATCATGATTTGAATCAACAGTTTCTTGTAAAGATATATATATATATATTTATATATATATATATATATATATATATATATATATATATATATATATGTGTGTGTGTGTGTGTGTGTGTGTGTGTGTGTGTGTGTGTGTGTGTGTCTGTGTCTGTTTTTCAAATGGAACAATTCTGAAAAATGCATAAAGAAAACCCATACATGAAGTCTCACTTTAAATGTGTTCAAATTTTTATAAGGTGAACATAAAGTGACACTTTTTTTCAGTTTCCCAGAGCAATGTGGCTTCAGAATTTAGAGGTGGTTTATAAGATTTATAAGATTTATAAGATTCTGGGGCCATGCACCACACCTATGGAATTGGTATCAATGGAATTTAATGCCAGATCCATATTTTAATGTAATGATACTAAACTTGGTGAATCTACTTTTAGGCCTCAAAGCCTTTGAGAGACACTGAGCAGGTGAATTCCACTGAAGGTCTTTAGTAGGTAAACTGCTGACCAACCCCTGTACCCTCACTTCTCCCAGGAATTTAAGGATAATTCAAATATGACTGCGAACTGTCCATGAAGGTCTATAGAAAGCTTTTCAGTTCCTCCCAGATCCTAAGGCACTAAAGTTCTTTTGTTCGTTTTAAAGTATTTCAAAACCTTCACCCACAGTTGCAGTGAGTTGAGGGTCAGAGAAGTATAAGGAAATAGGAATTACCAATGTGTCAAACCAAAACCAGTATCATGAATATACACACACACACATTCACAAACACATGCAGGCACATATGCACATGTCTACACACAAATGAACATGTACACACATGAATGCATACATGCACTTTTTTGGAGACCATGCCACAGAAAAACAGAAAACTAGCCAAAAATCACCATCCTACTTTCTAAAATGCATCAAATTTCTTGTATAGAAGAGGAAAGCAACTGAGCCTGCCACAGTTATCATAAGTCAAGCTCAGTGTGTATTAAAACCTTAGGAGATTAAGGCTTCACAATTTGCCAACAGAGGTTTAAGAAAAAAAAAGAAACTTATTCAAATGCCTGTCTGGGATCTTACAATAAAACTCTCAGTGCAGTCAGAACCTGCTTTGCAGAACAAAGCAATAAAGGACATCCAGAGATATCTTAAGGACCCTGGTGTGAGGGGAAAAGCCAAGTCAAGCAAAATGAAAAACAGAAGCATCTTCTGCTCAGATCACAATAACCCAAAAAGAGTTGCAATTGCTATGCTTGTGAGAGTGGCAGGTTTGGAAACCGTGTGGAGGGTTAGATGGTGGGAGGGTAGGAGAGTGAGAGGGTGGGCAGGTAGGCAGGTGTTCAGGTAGGCGGTGAGGGTGAGGAGAACAAAATAGAAACAAGGACACTCTTCCTGAATTAATAAAGCCAGAGGGCACTGGGCCACCACTGAGTGGCTTCTCTCAGTTGACCTGACTGAGTCCCATTTTCCGGGTCCCACCCCTCAGCAAGGAGGGCGGACAAGGGAGAGAACATGAAGGAGGAAGAAGGAAGGGCAGCACTGAGTTCAGAGGGGACCCACTACTGGGAGATGTTTGAAAGTTGAAAACCTATCCAGCAACTCTGAAAACCCTCTCTTTAAAACCTTTCACAGCTTTACACAGAAACATACCCTCAGGGGAAAACAATGCTAAAACTGGAGGTGTAAGGATAAGACAGAGGAGCCTAATTAAGCAGATCACAATCTGTTCCTTGCCTGGGGTCACCAGCAGGCCACTTCTAACCTTTCTGTGAAATGATGCTGGGGAGCTGGGGAGGAGGGGAGGGAGGGCAGGAACCAAACACTTCAAATAACCCTCCTCTGCTCTAGTTCTCAATTAACACATTAATTAGGAAACCACTGGAATTTCAGCTTTGCTGGCTCTTCAGTCAGCCTCCTTCTACTTAAAAGTTTCTGAGATGCTGACACCAGCCGGGAAGATGGAACACCTCTCAGCTCTGCCAGCAGCGCATGCGCTCAAATGGGCGAAAAGTCAAGTGGCGAAGATTTATATAAATGAGGGCATTGTGTGTTCAAAAGGAGATTGGTATGTTTGATCGTGGCCATTATTGATTTACCTTTTCCACATGATAACATTCATTAAGTCAGATAAGTAAATGTTTGTGTGTTCCCTTTCCATCATCAACAGGTAACACAGGGGCACCCATCCCAGTGGGCGTAACTTCCATCCATTACCAATGAACTGAGACAAAAACAATTTTCCTCCTGCACCACTACCTGAGATTCCCAAAGCACAAAACTCCTCTTAATTTCATCATCTTGGTTTGTGGATTTGCATTGCAAGTTCAAAGGACTAAAGTCCATCAAGAAAGGAAGCTACTTAGGAAAGTCTCCCAAGATGTTTCATGCTTGACTCTAATGTCTAATTAAAATCTGTGTTGACCCAGAGCAAAATTGCTTTTAAACCATCTCTCATTTATTTATAGCCCTGGACCTGAAGATCCTTAATAATTTGTAAAACTGGTCACTTTTTATAATCCCATGCTTAAAATAATTTAGTGGTGACTGAATAGTGTTAATGATTGAGTCAGTTGGATTTCCATTTGGCATTTTTTTAATCAAGCTGAGATATTTTAATGAGCTACTGCCATTTTCCAGGATAATTGTTAAATGAAGGCGTCCATTTCTCCATACAACCCCTAAGGGAGTGCCTATGACTCATCAGGTAGCACCTGATATCCAGGGCTATCTGGTCTACCACCTAATAGACTCTGGAAGGAGAATAATGAAGAGGCATGCCAATAGGACTCACTCTTTGGTAGAACCTTGCACCACATGTGGGTACACCTTTAGTTTTCCCCCAAATCTTCATCTTAGAGTTGCAAAAACTAATAAGAAGTCAGAACATTGGCTATCCAAATAGTCCTTTAAAAAAAATTCAATCATCTATATTGAGTTCTCCATTACATTTCACAGCTTCAGAACATTAAGCATTTTCTTTGTCCTCACATGTGCCCTTGCCTTCATTAAACTGATATTATTCTTGTTCTTCTTCTTCTTCTTTTTTTTTTATTTGGTTAGTTCCCCCAGGAGACTGTTGACTCCTAAAGACAAAGAACCTTTATTTCTCATCTTTGTGTCTCCTAAACTAAAGGCAATACTTAAAGTAGTGCCTGATACCAAGATTTGCTGAAGTGAACTGAGGCTGGAACCAAAAAAGCAGGTCTTCTGATGACATGGGGACTAAAGAGAAGGGGTCTTCAAGTAGAAAACAATAATTTAAAAAAATGTTCCCAGGTTTCCTTCTAACCCAAGATGTGCATAGAACACAAATTATTCTGATTACATAAGTAGGTTAGGGTTGCCCACCTTTCCCACAGGCATAAAAATTACAAGAGGAAAAAAATGATGATAGAGATCCAACATGGCGGCCGGCGAGGAAACAGCACTCTCAATATCTCCACATTAACGGGATCAGAAACACTCATTAAAACAGCTACATTCTACCTACTGAGGATCATCTAGCAAAATTCCGTTGAAAGAAGACCTGCCGAGAATTAGTAAGTTTATTAGACGTGACAGTTTGCCCCAGACAAGTGAAACTTAACCAGCGGGCGCAGAGTCCAATCCCGCGGCCACCGGCCGCTTCTGTAAGCGGCAGGCGGCCCAGAGCAGTGCGGCAGAAGGGTCCCCGCCCGGCCAGCAGACAGCTTCCGCCATCCCGGCTACCCTGGCGGCCCCGCTCTTGCCCTGCAAACAGCCACCCCGCCTGCCTGGTTCTTAGCCACGCGGATGCAGCCACCCGGCTTTACAAGCGGCCACCGGCGGCCCTGATTGGCGAGAAGGGTCCCCGCCCGGCCGGCAGACAGCTCCCGCCATTCCGCTCTTGCTCTGCAAACAGCCACCCCGCCCGCCTGGTTCTTAGCCACGAGGCTGCAGCCGCCCGGCTTTACAAGCGCCGCCGGCAGCCCTACACGGAGAGAAGGGTCCCTGCCCGGCTGACAGACAGCTTCTGCCATCCCGGCTACCCTGGCGGCCCCGCTCTTGCCCTGCAAACAGCCACCCCGCCTGCCTGGTTCTTAGCCACGCGGCTGCAGCCACCCGGCTTTACAAGCGGCTACCGGCGGCCCTGCTTGGCGAGAAGGGTCCCCGCCCGGCCGGCAGACAGCTCCCGCCATTCCCCTCTGGCTCTGCAAACAGCCACCCCGCCCGCCTGGTTCTTAGCCACGAGGCTGCAGCCGCCCGGCTTTACAAGCGCTGCCGGCGGCCCTACTCGGCGAGAAGGGTCCCTGCCCGGCCGACAGACAGCTTCTGCCATCCCGGCTACCCTGGCGGCCCCGCTCTTGCCCTGCAAACAGCCACCCCGCCTGCCTGGTTCTTAGCCACGCGGCTGCAGCCACCCGGCTTTACAAGCGGCCCCCGGCGGCCCCGCTTGGGGAGAAGGGTCCCCGCCCGGCCGGGAGACAGCTCCCGCCATTCCCCTCTGGCTCTGCTAAGATAACAATGCAAAGATACAGCGCTACGGATTCTGCAGGCTCCCGCCAGCTGTGCAAATACTGTACTCAGAGCTGAATTCTGGGCTTGAGACGGGGAAGGAAGCCATCCAATTCGGTTCTCCACATCGGTCAGACCACAGAGGAAGCCAGCGGCCACCATCTTGGAGAGCTGACGTCATCATCTCTGTTTTTTTTTTTTTTTTTTTTTGACTGATCACAGCTCTTTCAGCTATAGATCAGCGGGGAAAACTTAAGGGCCCCTCCCAGCTCTCCTGTGAGCGCAATAGCCAGACCGAGGGTGGCACGGGAGCCGGCGGCAGCCGCGGCTGCGGCAAGGGAGCCGGCGGCAGCCGGGGCAGCGGCACGGGAGCCGGCCGGAACCGGCGGGAGCCGCAGCAGCGGCGCGGGAGCCGGTGGGAGCCGCGGCGGCGCTGGCACAGGAGCCGGCAGGAACCGCGCGGCGCGGGACTCCCAGCTACCGCTCCCACCAGTGCTGACAACTGAGGTCTCTTGCATCAGATACGGGGGCGTGGCTACCAGAAGGTAAGCAAATTTGCTGGGGGTTCTCAGCCCCAAGCTCTACAAACTTAGGGCCTGAGGGAGGCAAACAAGGAGAGTGTGCCCAGGCACTAATGAAACAACTCCTCCACGCGTGTGCAAGGTAGGCGGAACTGTGACCACTGACGAAACAGGCCCAGTGGACTGCCAGACACATCGCTCAGATTGGGGGAGGGGCAGAGCCGCCGGGCGCCTGCAAGTTACGCAGACCTGCGAATCACCAGCAGATCAGGCCCAGCAACCGCGGAGCGGCAGAGCCACCCCCGGGCCTGCAAGGTAGTCGCACTTGCCACACACCAGCAGGTCAGGCCCAACAAACTGCGGAGGGGCACAGCTGCCCCACGATCCTGCTAGGTAGGCAGTACCCTGACCACCAACAGAACAGGCTCAGAGGACGGCCAGACACATCGCCCGCCCCGGTTGGGGGAGGGGCAGAGCCGCCAGGCGCCTGCAAGGTAGGCAAACCTGCGTCTCACCAGCATATCAGGCCCAGCAACCCACGGAGCAGCAGAGCCACCCCCGGGCCTGCAAGGCAGGCACACTTGCCACTCACCGGCAGGTTAGGCCCAGCAACTCTCGGAGGGACACAGCTGCTCCACGCACGTGCAAGGTAGGCGGAACCGTGACCACTGACAAAACAGGCCCAGTGGCCCGCCAGATACATCGCCCCGGTTGGGGGAGGGGCAGAGCCGCCACCAGCGCCTTTTAGGTAGACAGACCTGCAACCGACAGACAGAACAGGCCTAGTGGCCAGCGGAGGGACAAAGCCGCTGCTCACGCCTGCAAGATAGGCGGACCTGTGACCACCGAAAGAACAGGCCCATCGAAAGTACAGGCACAGCGGCCTCCCGGCGTGGTAGACACATTGCCTCAACTGGAGGAGGGGCAGAACCACCGCCAAAGCCTGCGAGGAAGACTTTGCAGCTTTACAAGAGCAATATAAATATATAGGGGGAAAAATCAATAACACAATAGTTTCACCAAGCAGAAAGAAACGCGATCAATATGAAAAGACAAGGAAAGAAAGGACCACAAGCAATGCAGGTCAACTCAACTTTAGAAGAGGTAATATCTGCAGCAGATGGAATGTCAGATAAAGAATTCAGGATATACATGCTTCAGATGATCTGGAGTCTCAAGGAAGACATTAGACAGCAAAATCAGACAATGAAAGACCACTTCGACCACTTTGACAATAAATTACATAAACAAATCCAAGAAGCAAAAGATCAATTATACAGGGAGATAGAAGTTATAAAAAACAAACAAACAGAAATCCTGGAAATGCAGGAAACAATAAACCAACTTAAAAACTCAATTGAGAATACTACCAGCAGAGTAGAACACTTAGAAGATAGAACATCAGACAATGAAGACAAAGTATTTCAACTGGAGAAGAACATAGACAGCTCAGCAAAGCTGTTAAGAAACCATGAGCAGAACATTCAAGAAATATGGGATAACATAAAGAGACCAAACTTAAGAGTCATTGGGATACAGGAAGGTACTGAGGTCCAAACCAAAGGAATGAGCAATCTATTCAACGAAATAATACGAGAAAACTTCCCAGACTTGAAGAATGAGACAGAATCCCAAATCCTAGAAGCCTACAGGATGCCGAATGTGCAAAATCATAAGAGATCCACACCTAGACATATTATAATGAAGATGCCCAACATACAGAATAAGGAGAGAATTTTAAAAGCTACAAGAGAAAGGAAGCAGATTACATTTAGGGGTAAACCAATCAGGATAACAGCTGATCTTTCAACACAGACTCTCAAAGCTAGAAGATCCTGGAATAACATATTTCAAACACTGAAAGAAAATGGGTTCCAACCAAGAATCGTGTATCCCGCGAAATTAAGCTTCAGGATGGAAGATGAAATTAAAACCTTCCATGATAAACAAAAGTTAAAAGAATTTGCAGCTAGAAAACCATCTCTTCAAAACATCCTCGGCAAAATATTACAGGAAGAGGAAATGGAAAATATCAATGAAAACCAACAGCGGGAGGTAGTACAGTAAAGGGGGGGGAATAATCAAAGAGGAAAACAAACCATGTTTAGTAACATAAATAAACAAATATGGCTGGAAGAACAACCCATATCTCAATAATAACCCTAAATGTTAATGGCTTAAACTCACCAATTAAGAGACACAGGCTAGTAGAATGGATCACAAAACAAGACCCAACAATATGCTGCCTTCAGGAGACGCATTTGATAGGAAAAGACATACATAGACTGAAGGTGAAAGGTTGGGAAAAATCATATCACTCATATGGACTTCGGAAACAAGCAGGAGTGTCCATACTCATATCAAATAAAATAGATTTCAAGCCAAAGTTAATCAAAAGGGATGAAGAGGGACACTACATACTTCTCAAGGGAACCATACACCAACAAGACATAACAATTATAAATATATATGCCCCAAACAATGGTGCAGCTATGTTCATCAAACAAACTCTTCTCAAGTTCAAGAGTCTAATAGACCACCATACAATAATCATGGGAGACTTCAACACACCTCTCTCACCACTGGACAGATGTTCCAAACAAAAGTTGAATAAGGAAACTATAGAGCTCAATAACACAATTAATAACCTAGACTTAATTGACATATATAGAATATACCACCCAACATCAAGCAGTTACACTTTTTTCTCAGCAGCACATGGATCCTTCTCAAAAATAGATCATATATTATGTCACAGGGCAACTCTTAGACAATACAAAGGAGTAGAGATAATACCATGTATCTTATCTGACCATAATGGAATGCAATTGAAAATTAACGATAAAAGAAGTAAGGAAAAATCATGCATCACTTGGAGAATGAACAATAGGTTACTGAATGATCAATGGGTTATAGAAGACATCAAGGAGGAAATTAAAAAATTCTTAGAGATAAATGAAAACACAGACACAACATATCGGAATCTATGGGACACATTGAAAGCAGTTCTAAGAGGAAAATTTATTGCTTGGAGTTCATTCCTTAGAAAAAGAAAAAACCAACAAATAAATGATCTAATACTTCAACTCAAAATCCTAGAAAAAGAAGAGCAAAACAACAGCAAAAGAAGTAGAAGACAAGAAAAAATTAAAATCAGAGCTTAAATTAATGAAATCGAAACGAAAGAAACAATTGAAAAAATTGACAAAACTAAAAGTTGGTTCTTTGAAAAAATAAATAAAATTGATAGACCCTTAGCCACGCTAACGAAGAGAAGAAGAGAGAGAACTCAAATTACCAGCATACGGGATGAAAAAGGCAATATCACAACAGACACTTCAGAAATACAGAAGATTATCAGAAACTATTTTGAATCCTTATACTCCAATAAAATAGAAGATAGTGAAGGCATCGATAAATTTCTTAAGTCATATGATTTGCCCAGATTGAGTCAGGAGGATATTGACAACCTAAACAGACCAATATCAATTGAGGAAATAGAAGATACCATCAAAAGATTACCAACTAAGAAAAGCCCAGGACCGGATGGGTATACAGCAGAGTTTTACAAAACCTTTAAAGAGGAACTAATACCAATACTTTTCAAGCTATTTCAGGAAATAGAAAAAGAGGGAGAACTTCCAAATTCATTCTATGAGGCCAACATCACCCTGATTCCTAAACCAGACAAAGACACTTCAAAGAAAGAAAACTACAGACCAATATCTCTAATGAACCTAGATGCAAAAATCCTCAATAAACTTCTGGCGAACCGGATACAAAAACATATCAAAAAAATTGTGCACCATGATCAGGTAGGATTTATCCCTGGAATGCAAGGCTGGTTCAATATACGGAAATCAATAAATGTTATTCACCACATCAATAGGCTTAAAAATAAGAACCATATGATCATCTCGATAGATGCGGAAAAAGACTTTCGACAAAGTACAGCATCCCTTTATGTTCAAAACTCTAGAAAAAATAGGGATAACAGGAACATACCTCAATATTGTAAAAGCAATCTATGCCAAGCCTCAGGCTAGCATCATTCTGAATGGAGAAAAACTGAAGGCATTCCCTCTAAAATCTGGAACAAGACAGGGATGCCCTCTCTCACCACTTCTGTTCAACATAGTTCTCGAATCACTGGCCAGAGCAATTAGACAGACGAAAGAAATTAAAGGCATAAAAATAGGAAAAGAAGAACTCAAATTATCACTATTTGCAGATGACATGATTCTATACCTAGCAGACCCAAAAGGGTCTACAAAGAAACTATTAGAGCTAATAAATGAATTCAGCAAAGTGGCAGGCTATAAAATCAACACGCATAAATCAAAGGCATTCCTGTATATCAGCGACAAATCCTCTGAAATGGAAATGAGGACAACCACCCCATTCACAATATCCTCAAAAAAAATAAAATACTTGGGAATCAACCTAACAAAAGAGGTGAAAGACTTATACAATGAAAACTACAGAACCCTAAAGAGAGAAATAGAAGAAGATCTTAGAAGATGGAAAAATATACCCTGTTCATGGATAGGTAGAAGTAACATCATCAAAATGGCGATATTACCAAAAGTTCTCTATAGGTTTAATGCAATGCCAATCAAAATCCCAACGGCATTTTTTGTAGAAATAGAGAAAGCAATCATGAAATTCATATGGAAAAATAAAAGACCCAGAATAGCAAAAACAATGCTAAGCAGGAAGTGTGAATCAGGCGGTATAGCTATACCAGACTTCAAACTATACTATAGAGCAATAGTAACAAAAACAGCATGGTACTGGTACCAAAACAGGCGGGTGGACCAATGGTACAGAATAGAGGACACAGAAACCAATCCACAAAACTACAACTATCTTATATTCGATAAAGGGGCTAAAAGCATGCAATGGAAGAAGGATAGCATCTTCAACAAATGGTGTTGGGAAAACTGGAAATCCATTTGCAACAAAATGAAACTGAATCCCTTTCTCTCGCCATGCACAAAAGTTAACTCAAAGTGGATCAAGGAACTTGATATCAAATCAGAGACATGGCGTCTGATAGAAGAAAAAGTTGGCTATGATCTACATACTGTGGGGTCGGGCTCCAAATTCCTCAATAGGACACCCATAGCACAACAGTTAATAACTAGAATCAACAAATGGGACTTACTCAAACTAAAAAGTTTTTTCTCAGCAAAAGAAACAATAAGAGAGGTAAATAGGGAGCCTACGTCCTGGGAACAAATCTTTACTCCTCACACTTCAGACAGAGCCCTAATATCCAGAATATACAAAGAACTAAAAAAATTAGACAATGAGATAATGAATAACCCAATCAACAAATGGGCCAAGGACCTGAACAGAAATTTCTCAGAGGAGGACATACAATCAATCAACAAGTATATGAAAAAATGCTCACCATCTCTAGCAGTCAGAGAAATGCAAATCAAAACCACTCTAAGATACCATCTCACTCCAGTAAGATTGGCAGCCATTAGGAAGTCAAACAGCAACAAGTGCTGGCGAGGATGTGGGGAAAAGGGTACTCTTGTACATTGCTGGTGGGAATGCAAATTGGTGCGGCCAATTTGGAAAGCAGTATGGAGATTTCTTGGAAAGCTCGGAATGGAACCACCATTTGATCCAGCTATTGCCCTACTCGGTCTATTCCCTAAAGACCTAAAAAGAGCACACTATAGGGACACTGCTACATCCATGTTCATAGCAGCACAATTCACAATAGCAAGACTGTGGAACCAACCTAGATGCCCTTCAATAGATGAATGGATAAAAAAAATGTGGCATTTATACACAATGGAGTATTACTCTGCATTAAGAAATGACAAAATCATAGAATTTGGAGGGAAATGGATGGTATTAGAGCATATTATGCGAAGTGAAGCTAGCCAATCCCTTAAAAACAAATGCCAAATGTCTCCTTTGATATAAGGAGAGTAGCTAAGAACAGAGTAGGGACAAAGAGCATGAGAAGAAGATTAACATTAAACAGGGATGAGAGGTGGGAGGGAAAGGGAGAGAGAAGGGAAATTGCATGTAAATGGAAGGAGACCCTCAGGGGTATACAAAATTACATACAAGAGGAAGTGAGGGGAAAGGAGGAAAAATATAAGGGGGAGAAATGAATTACAGTAGAGGGGGTAGAGAGAGAAGAGGGGAGGGGAGGGGGGAGGGGGGATAGTAGAGGATAGGAAAAAAAAAAAAAGAAAAAAAAAGTCAATTGACACATTATTTATTGATCCTATCTTATGAGCATCCAGAGCAAAAAAAGAAAAGAAAAATCTATATTCTATTTAATTATTCTCCTAACTACACGTAGATGAGTTTTTGAGGTCCTGTCTTTCATGGGTAGAGGCCAGAGCCTTTCCTGTATAGAAGATTTGTGGGAATGTTGGTAAGTAGATCTTCCAAGCATTGTTGGGATAAGAGTTTCACAATACAGAACTCCTTACTGGAAGCATTTATGGAAAGTCATATGTCTAATTGAACAATCTTTTGTTCTTAAGAAAACAGATTCATTTAACCTCCACATGCAGAATTTTTGTGGTTAAGATGCAAGGGAACAGAGGGTTAAGAGCATGGATTTTGAGGGTTGGGGTGTATCTCAGAGTTCTTGTCTAGTGAGGCCCCAGTTTTGATCCCTAATCCCAAAAAGAAAGAAAAGAAACTCTGGCTTGTGTTCTAAGCTCAACTCTTCCACTTTAGAGCTACGTGACCTTGAGCAAGTTACTTAATCTCTCTTAGCATTAATTTTTTCACCTCCTATAAGGAACATATCTGAATGACGTATTCCAATGTGTTCCCACAGCTATCAATAGGCAGCACGCTATATATATATATATATATATATATATATATATATATATATATATATATATATATATTCCAATATACTACCTGGGGGTAACCAGAAACACCCATGGGAATAACCCAACACACCTATGGGTGTAACCAAGGAAAGTTGAGCCCAGCTCCAATTTAAACTGAAAGCACGAGACCACCCGCAGCAGCATTTCAGGACATCCTGAGGAGATCGATCACCCCATAGGACGCTGACCCATCATTCTCTCATTCCAATCAGCTGGAAGGAACCACTGGATGAGGTGGGCCTTTCGGAGGTACTCTGGAACTTGTGGTTGTCCCTAGGGTTGACTCTAATTATTGGTTGAAGTGTTCTCCATATGCAGCATCTGTGTGATTGTATTGGAATTATTGTTGTGCAATGTTAGTGTGATCTTAATATACGCATTTCATGGAAAGAAAAAAAAATGATGATAAAGGGAAGGTATGACCGTGTGTGGAGCTGAGCAAGCTGATCACTCAACTCTCTTGATTCCCCTTAATCCCAGCAAATTGCAATTTGCAATCTAGAAACATATGTGTACCTCTTTTAGGCCTCAGACTTTGTGAAATAAGCCAAAGAATAATTTGAGAAAGAGAACTGAATCACAAGATTTAGGTTCTACATTTAGTTCCGCTACATGACTTCAGGGAAATCACTTTATTGCTTAAGGCCTCAATTTCCTTAAGAATAGAAGAGTCTATATTATGTCATTCATTCAACACATGCCACCTCATGGGCATTTACCATGAATCAGGTCTTGTTGAGATCCTGGGACAGAGAAGTGACCAAAACAAAGCCCCTATCCTCAAGGAGTTCATTTTCTGGGGAAAACAGGTAATATCAAATAAATACCTAAGATGTTGAGAGGTGATAGGTTCAGTTAGGCAGCTTTAAAAATAAACTAAACTTGCTCTGTTAAGCCAGGAATCGAGTGCTTATTTGAAAAAAAGTATCATGAGTAGGATCCCAAAATGTTAGAACCAGAAACTACCTTAGTGATTATCTGGTTCCACACTTAATTTTAAATTAAGAAGGAAAAGAAGTAAGAAAATAGACAGGAAGGAAAGTAGGTGGATGAGTAGAGAGAATGGATGAAAGGAAGAAAGGAAGAAAGATGAATGATGAAGGATGGACAATGAATGATGGAGAATGGAAGATAGGTGTAGGATGGATGGATGGATGAATAGATACATAGAAAGAATTCAAGTCATGCAATATGTATACATTTATATTCCATTTTTCCCTCTCTACAGTGGTTCACGACCATTTTCTGTCATTCTCACATGATCAGCACCGAAGTTCTGAGCTGGCTTGTACCTTACACAATAGTTGATCTCTTCCCAACTTCACAATCAGAGGAGTAATGACTTCATGTTGGTAGATTAAAATCAGTCATGGTAATATATTTGTACCATGGAAATTTTCAAATACCACACATCAGGGCTTTTTCTCTTTAAAGTTTTTGGAGAGCTAGTTGTGTAATATTTACCAGCATTCCACTGATCTTAATGTCCCTTCCAACTCTATACTGCTCTGTTTTGGCATAATTTGAACCTATTAAGAGAGTTAATATCTCCTCTGAGAACTATTATAATTTTAATAACTAAAGGGGCAACCATTTAAAAAAAAAAAAACAAACTTTTCATTCCAAAAGTTCTGCTCCTCTCTGTCTTGAGCTAATGTCAGGTTTGGTCCACTTCAACAGACTCCTCCTCAGTCTCTAGAATTTGTCTAGTCGTTGGAGTGTGAGAATCCTTTTTTTAGTTTTATTTAATTGCCTCCAGCTGTAGGAATCCCTTTTGCCTCTGATCTATTGAAACCAGCTTTTTGGTTAACCTCCCTGTTTATTTAAACTTCAAACCCACAGACTGTTTTTCCTTCTTTTGTTTTATCTTCTGTTTCAGACACTGGGAAGGTGGGATAGAGGAGGTGGCTCAAAGGCTATGGGCCGGCCATGAGCTCAAGGGACCTATTCTTACAAGTACCGGGGATCATTCTTCTGTGGCGGAGGCAAAAGGTTTTCAGATCCAACTCTTATGGGAGATTACTGATCAAGCAGTTCCAGTGAGTCAGAAAATCCCAGAAATTGAAGTTCATGGTCATATTGGCACTTTGATGCTACATCATGTGGCCTTGAGTAAGTCACCTTCCCTTCTTTTAACCTTAAATTTCTCATATGGAAATGAAAGAGATGGAATTGGATACCTCTCAATTACATTTGGCTCTAAAATTCTTAGATTCTCAAGAGGGAAGTGCAACTTTCCTAATTCAAAGCTCTGCTTATTCAGTAAGGGAGAGTAACCATTCCCGCTGAAGTCCCAAAAGCTCCATAAAGCATTGAATTTACACAATAATGTTCCAATTACAGGAAAGCCTCTATTTTAGATGGTTCCATCTATTTCAAATGGATCCAAAACTAAGAAAGAACCCCAAAATAAATTCTCAGCAGGAAAAACAGCAGAAGTGATGCTAAGTGGTGATGCCAGTCTCTCCCATGCTCACTCAGATTCTATGGACTCCTGACAGTCAACACAAATGGAGTTACATGCTTTCCCATCTCTCAGCAGATTAAAAACAGGATATGAGAAGGGATTCATGTTCTACAGTCAGACATGCTAAAAGATGCAAAAAGAAACAAAAAAAGAACAACTTAGAGCCATTTGAACAGAGAAAGGGAAAAGAAAAAATAAGATAATTAATTCTCAAAGCTAAAATCCTAGGCCATTTACTTTAAGAAACATCCGGCCCCTAAATCTGATTGATGTTATAGTTCAATAATTTTCAAGAATGAGTAGTTAAGAAATATCACTAAATAATGCATAGGACTTTTATGTAGATAGGAAAATTTGTTTTTAAAAATTGTAACTATTTTTCAATATGATAAAAATTTTGCTACTTAATTAAGTAAGTTTTAAAGAACTGTAAAAAAGGTACTTTTTCAAATAGTCCACATTTCCACTCCAGGGATCCCTTTCTTGTTACCTGTGACCTCCCTCCCTCCACCTGCCATGAGGTCAACTTCTCATCCTTAGGTCTCCTTAGCCAAATGTTTGTAGCACTCACTTTATGCTAAGCAGTGCCCAAAGAAAGTTATCTATTAACTCATTCAATTCTTAAAGCTACTCTATGAATCAGTTATTACCATCATCACTATTTTATAGATGAGAAAACTGAGATCATATATAACAAGTTAAATGGCAGAGCTCAGAAGTGGAGGTGGCAGGCTTACTCCAAAATGCACTGTCCACCACAACACTGGTACTAATCCCCCAACACACACACACACACACACACACACACACACACACACACACACAGTTGTCCCTTTTCCCAGCATCTTCATGTTTTATTATTGTTCACTCATTTAGTTATGTGCTTGTCTCCTGTCCTTCCTTTTGGAATGTAAACTCTGTGAAGAATGGGACCAGAGTGGGCTTGTTCACAAGCACTTCCTGTGCATTTGGCCCACAGAACGGCATCCCTTTGCCTGGGCAATTGTTACAGAGTCAAGATTAGCCTCATTTCAAGGCCTATAGACAGCACCTAATCGTTGAAGACAAACTTTTCTTTATTAAAGATTGATTACTTGTAAGGGTCCATCCTTCAGGACAAAAAAACAAAAGCATGAACAAAAGGTAGTCTGTCTCCACAGACATACTTTCAGCTTATTAAGTCCTCCTGAGGAAGAGGGGGTCATACATTTCATCTTTATCTAAGAAGAAATAAGTGAGAGCTGCAAGTTTTGTTTAGAGTTACTGAATAGTAAACGGACTATTTGTGCCACCAGGCAATAAACTGAGATGCATTGCTCAGTTGTATTTCTATGATTCCATATGGTTCTTAGTGAGTCTCAGTTCTCAGTTTGTAGATTGAGAAAAAGGGGGTGAGAAGATGGACTTACTTCATATATATATATAAAATAAAAAAGCATGGCCAACATTTAGATTAGAAGTGTGTGCATTATGTTTTAGGCATTAATTCTTAGCCAGGCAGCAGAGCAGAGTAGGAAGGAAAGCAGCCAGGAAGTTTTTCAAACCTGTGTTTGATACTGGCTTTAACAATTACTAGCTCTAAAGTTCATTTCCCTCATCTATGTGATGGAGCTGGTGATACTTAACCTGACAGAGTTGTTAGGATCATTAAATGAAATGATACTTCTAACATACTTGGGATATACTAAGCCCGATACGTGTGGTTCTACCACCTTCTGCGTGCAGTAACTTCTGCAAACAAGTATGAGTCATTAAGAAGAAGAAGAAAAAAAAACTTGCTGGGAGATAAACTTTTAGATCCATAAGTTTATAAAGTTTAGAATATTTAGAAAGTCATTTTAAACACAAATTGCCTAGGATCCTTAGTCTTGGAAGAAGATAGTCACACACAGGTGACTTTAGAGGGTGGCCAGGGGCCCTCAAGGCCTGAAGGCATGGACACACACTGCTGGAGGGAGCCTTGGTTGCTTCAGCAACTCTGGAGAGAGTCTTATCGGCTCCATTACACTTGGCCACTCTTCAGAGTAGTGGAAGGTCTACAGGAAAGCACCTTTTCCTGCCAGAGTGGTAGATATTTACTTCTGCTAGCCATCAGTCTGAGAACTCTTCCTTGGTTCAGTTGCCCAATATCCAGGGTCAACCTTGACAAAACCAGTAAATAAATGACATGTTTCTTGAGTCCCTCTGTTTCACTCTTCTCCCATTTATTACAAATTTTAGCCCCTTGTTTTGCCAAGAGCCCTTATCCTATGTCCACATCCCTATCACACCTCTCTGCTTTAAAAACTCTGCTGAATGTTTTCCCCATTAAGTTGACATTTTTGGTTTGATGTTCTAAAGAAAGCTTTCATCAGACTGATTCCAAGAGAGAGAGGGCTTAGAGCCACTTGAGAGGAGTGTTGGCCTGTTAAAAGAGAATCTGGT
This sequence comes from Callospermophilus lateralis, assembly GCF_048772815.1. Classification (NCBI taxonomy): domain Eukaryota; kingdom Metazoa; phylum Chordata; class Mammalia; order Rodentia; family Sciuridae; genus Callospermophilus; species Callospermophilus lateralis. The sequence continues at coordinate 7,806,762 of NW_027515420.1, forward strand.
TATCTGTAAAATTAGATCATTGGTTGATAAAACTTTCATCAGGGAAAAGTGAAATTAAGAATTTTTAATGGATTGTTGTGGAGGGAGACATCTCAGAACCTTAGAATGTACTTTCACAAGGAAGGACCACGTATTCCTCACACATACACCTACTCTAGCACCACACAGTGTGCCCCCTCAATAGGTGCATCTATGTAGAAATACATGCAAATACATGCACACACACACACAGGTAGACATACACATACACACATGTGGACAGCCAGACACACCTAGGCAAGTGATCTGTGCTATAGAAAGTCAGCAGGTACCACCCATAAGTGCATTACCTGAGTGACATTTTATTCTTCCTTGGACTTTGCTTCTGAAGCAAAATATTTCATCATGTTTTTCCATCTGACCTGTAAAGAAAGCCTTCTTTACAGGTCAGATGGAAAAAGTGCAGTTACCAGGTTCTATGTAGGAAAGGATCTACTGATGCAGACAGATGAGCTGAATCCTCCTCCCCAGGATTGTTGCGAATTTCCTCTTACTTCCTACCACATCTTTCTTCATATTCACTTTAAGATCAAAAACAAGAGGATCCCTCCTGAGAAGTCTGGAGGTTGGGCTATTTGGGCCACATTCTCCTCCCCTGCACCTCTCTCAGCAAAGCCTACAGTTTGGAAGTGAGGTGGGGGCTGCTCCTCTCTGTGCTACTGGCATAGTTCTATCTACCCCTTAGGAATGAAAAACTGAAAACCGATGAAGACCTGTGTCCTCTGTATAACCTGAATTTGTGTTAATCACATGGTGGTGACATCCTCTCTACAGAGCTAAGAGCTGCTGAGGAAACCACTCTTCCACCACCCCCACTCGGCCCCCCACTGAGCCAGCCCTAACAAGGGCCTGCAATGTCAGGGCCTCCCCCTGGAAAGGAAGCCCCTAGTGTCTGGAGCAGCCTGGGTTTAAGAAGCTGTCACCCAATTCCTCAGCAACTCAAAAAATAAAAGCATCTGTTGTTGTTGGTTTTGTGTCTTTTTTTTTTTTAAGGATATAGAAGAGGAGAAAGGGCTCAGTAACTTGATCCTTTCCTAAACCCCGCCCTTCTCTGAGTGTAATCAGGTAATATCCATTACACAAAGAATTTCAAAGGTTCCTTTTTGGAGACTCTCAGCCACAATGCTGCCCATTGTTTATACTTTAATTAACTTCTGTTTTACTGATTTATTAAAAAAAGAAAAAGATGAATTAGCCTTATGCTTGGAGTTGAATTATTGCAATTTGAAACTCCTCATACCTATCTTGAGAACTTCAAAGAACAGCCAAGGTTGTTTATGTGCAGGAAATCAAATTAGCAAGACTGTTACAGTGGCTTAATAGCATAGGGTGGTCAGGCTGATGAGAAACAGTAATTGGAAAGCACCCCCTCTCCACCCCAGCCTGCATCTGACTGTTTCAAAGCAATTCTCAACTGCAAGTAGGTTTGTTGACTTCTGGTTGAATGGTTACAAAGACATGGATGCATTTCTGTTTGCACATGTAAAATCCCATCTATTTGACATGGAAAGGTCCAAATGAGAGAGAGGGAAGGAGTAAGTAGAAGTTGGATTTGAGAGGGGAAAAAAATCTTTTGAAATGTTGTGAATGAAGACAATAAGCTGGAAAATAAGAAACATATTTGAATGTGTAATGAAAAATGAATTGTATAATTCAACAAAAACAAATGCTGGTCCATTCAGAAATAAAATACCACAGACTGCAGAATATGCACTAGAAATCTAAAGAAGGCTGACTGACCACACTTGAGGCAGCCTGGGAGAATAATTATATTCTAGTGTCAGCACATCCTCTTCCCACAGTGGCCATCCACAGAAAAGAAATATTTATTTTGGATGGCTACACAGCTCCCAGGAAACGTAAGTGTGGAAGACTTAGAAACATCCTCATGGAAATCACACACCCTGATTAACAGCCTTTTCCAAAAGTTTGTGCGTATGGGAATTTAATAAAAGGATGTGTTCTTATGAACCATGATGATGCCTGGTAAGGCTTCTGGTTTAATGATATCAATTACAGATCTAATAACAATAATCATTTGGCCCTTTATGACCAAAAAAATAACTGCATTCAATCTGCTGTGGATGATGCACTTGCTACAGTCAGCGAAATGTCTATGCAGAAAGTGCCAAACCAAACCTTCCAAAACAGCCATGTGCTCTCTCAAACACTCAGGTGGCGCGCTGTGAGAGGGAGTAAATGAGAACAGAAAATAAACCTTAGAAGCACCAAAGCATAAATTACCAGGTTCTAATCCTTAGTTGTTAAAATGAACAGATCCTCCGGAACAAACCTTTTCCTGTGACACTAAAATACGTAATTCAGTGTCTTAAGCTTCTATAAAGAGTGGCCAAAACTAAAGCCTCTATAGACGCGGTCAGACAGCAGTCTTCCAGAATCTGATACAGGCCTTAAAAAGATTAAGCTATAATTTGTTGGCCTCTGTATAATTTAGAATAACTTAACATATGCCTAGAAATCAGGCTAGTCCTGCAGAATTCTATATAATAAACTATAAAGAAATTTCATAAACTGTCTCTCTTTGGGGTTGTAATAAAAGAAAAGCTAGAACTGAAGGTTGGATATTGGTTTAGTCCCAGTGGTTTCCTTCCACTTAGCTCTGTGACCTTGAGTAAGTTTCTACAAATCTCAGTATGTCCGTATATCAAATGGGTATTTAAAAACGAAATCTACCTTCTCAGGGATGTTAAGATGATTAAGTGAAAGGACATTATAATCTGAAAGCACTGTATATCTGCCAGGGTTTTGTGTCATATAGAATCTGGTTTTGTAAAGATATTTTTGAAGTTTTCTGCCACTGAAAGCTGCACTTTTAAATTGTAATTATATGAGGAAGCATACATTTTGAGTCAGAAAATTTTTCAATAGATTATTTGGGGACCAAGCATATAGTTTTTTTGAAAGACTCAGTTATATTTAAATAACAATTATATACTGGCAACAACAATGTGTCACAGGAAGGAAGTGACAGCTTTTATCAAGGAGCTATATTGGTTTGCTTTTGCTTTTTTTTTTTCCTTAATGTTTGAACATGGATAAGGTCATGCTTTCTCAGAAAATTTTAGAAAGAACAAACTTAGAGACTAGGATAGCATTTTATAATTGACCACTTAGTCCCTGAATAAACTCAATCAAAATTAAAAGACTAGAAAGCATATATTTTTAAATGAAGCATTAGCCTAGATAACACACACTTAATAAAATAGACAACTACTTTCAAAATTATAAATAAAGAGGTGGGTAAAAATTTAGCAGGTAGATTACGGCCAACCATAAAGAAAAGTTTAATTGCATGCTTTAACAAATAATAAAATTAAGAGCGTATTCACATTGTTAAATAGTATTAAAGTGCTTTTTAATCCAACAGCACTTCATTAAAAGGTATCAAATGGTGTAATTTCCATTTATTGTATTGGAATCAGAGGTCTGGCAAGTTTGAGAAATTTACCCTGAGTCATAAACACAGTGGAGCTTTTGAGTTCAGAGTTTCAGTTGTTCGTTTGTTTGTTTGCTTGCTTGACTAAGTTGGCTTTTCTGCCATAATTTTTTAAAATATTTAATTTTTTTGGTGTGGATGGACACAACACAATGCATTTTATTTTTTTATGTGGTGCTGAGGATTGAGCCCGGGTCCCACCGGTGCTAGGCGAGCGCTCTATCCCTGAGCCACAATCCCAGCGCCATGCCATAATTTTTAAATGAAAGGAAACAAGGACATTTGATACATTCAGACATGATTCTATATTTCAGATTTCCCCCAGACTGCTCAATAACAGCATTTTGAGAAGTATCTTAAACCAAAATGAAACTATTATACCTAAAAAACCTGGAAGAGTTAGATTCCAGCTCCCATTATAAGTATCTAAATAAACATATATCCCTCCAGTGAATACTGCATGAGAGGGTCATCCAGGACTTTTTAAACCTTAAAGGAATGGATGCACAGAGAAAAGTCTCTAGGCAGGAGACAGACAAGAGAAAAGAAGTTTTAGCTAGAAGAAAACTGGTATGGGCACTCACTGTCCATGGACCAGCTGAGCCCAGCCTGACCAGAGTGCAGAAACCAGCCATGCTAGATGAAATGTACTTCCTGAAAACAAAGGGAAATACTCAGGTTAATAATAGGCGGGACTCAGGAGCCTGGACTTTGAGCAGAACTAAGAAAACATGTCAGTCAGCTTTGCATTACTATAGCAAATCTCTGAGAAATTAGCCTATTAGGAGAAAAAGTTTATTTTGGCTTACGCTTGTGGGGGTTTCAGTTCATACTCAGTTGATCCCGTTGCTTTTAGGCCTGTGGTGAGGCAGTACATCGTGGTGTAGAAGGTATGGTGGAGTAAGTCACTCACCTCATGGCTGAGACAAGAAAGAGAAAGAGACTAGGGTCCCACAATCTACTTCAAGGACACACCCGCAATGAACTGAAGACCTCTATAGTTTCTACCATCTCTCAATAGCTCCAGGCTAAGGACTAAGCCTTTCATGCTTGGACCTTTGGGGAAATTCCAGATCCAAACTATAGCAAGAACTTTGCAATATAGCTCTTAAACAGATTAAAACTTTAAAACGGAATAAACTGACCCATTGACTCAGAAAATGGGGAGACTGAAACAATGACCACCCAAACTCCTTGTATCATTAAGGCTATTTAACAGTATTCCGTCGACTGTGCTCTAACATCAGTGTTTATCTGACAGGGAATCCTCTTCAGCTCAGACCTCACTCAGGAAATGACTTTTATAATCAAAAAGTGAATGAGAACAGGAAAAAATAGACCACCTTCTCCTTCTTCCCAGAAAAGAGGGCACAGAGGGCAAACACAGTGAAGCCAAGCCTGCTCACTCTAGACACAGAGCCCAGAAAGAAGAGGCCAGCTGAGACGCGGTTTCCAGGTAATGCATCATCGGCATCAGGTATTTATCGAATGATAGAAGAACCATTTCCAGAGGTACGTTATTGATAAAGATTTGGAATTCTAGTGAACTTAAAGAAATTAGAGATCATCTGCAAAAAGTGGTGAGGGTTTTGAAACCAAAAGAGAAACATCCCAGTGGGATAAAAACAATTTGAGCAGAAATTAGACCACCCAGAAAGCATAACCTTCACCAAATCAGAAGTCCAATTCCTTAACCAAACTTGACTGAGGGTTTTCACAATTGGTTGGTGAGTCTAAACAAATCAATGTTAACATCAGAACCCCCAACAAAACTCAAGTTACCATTATAGTTATGCGATTTTGTTCTCTTGGCTAATCATTCAACTAGTTCCATTATGCAATACCTAGTAAAAGAACCCATCTGGTTATTGTTACAGATAACAATTTGATATGGCAAAATCAGATCAAAGACACCTGAGGCCATAAGAAGTTTTGTTATGTATTACAATGCCCAAGTATTTTCTGTTCTGTGGACCACTTTATAAAGATGGGTAGGTGAATGAATGGATAGATGGGTGGATGAATGGATGGACTGACTTCACTTATTCTACAGTTACATGTTTACCATCTATGTAAATTGATTTTGTTTCCCTTTTATTACTTTCAACCTATAAGATCCCAGGTGACAGGGCCAGGTCTCTGAATTTGCTCCATTAAGGAACTAGTGTAAAAACCACATGAATTTTGTTCAAAATTGAGAGTTTGATGGGATGATAAATCTACTACTCATTATGCCATCGAGAGACAATTTGCATTAGTTTCAATCGCAAATTTGAAAGCAAAATGCCAAAGGAGAATTACTACTAGAAGGCTGGTTTATAAATGCAAGAAATATCAGTCAGTAAGAACTAGAGAAATAAATAACTCTAAAACATTCAATGAGAATATGGTGACAGGAGCTTACCTCTACATTCCCTTAAACAGTTCCCCTTGAAGTAAAACCATATAAAATGAGAAATTCAGCACAATCAAAATAATAACAGATGTACTTTAAGTGTTCCCAGACCTAAACACCTTGGAAAGCTGAGGTCGCATTCATTAAAACTGATCCCTATCTTAAACAACTTTGACACATCATCTTGGCTTTAGTGGTAAGCAAAAGGAGGTCTTTGAAGAAATCTATACCAGGCCAGCTAAACTCTGTCATACACAGTTTTTCTGACCTTTTATTTCATATCACTTGTACCAGTTTTGTCAAAATCATGGAGGTTTTCAAGTGATGGTTCATTGTAATGACATTTGAAAGCCAAATAGGTTGGCCTGTGAGCCTGTACTTTGGAAAACCAATATTGTAGGTTTAAAGGAGCCCCCACTCCTACCTGGAAACCCTCTCTGCATGGTGGTTGGGGATGCTAGTGCCTTCATCCTGAGCTAGGAACCCACTCTTCTTTCAGCCCAACATTGCAGTCTACTTCATTAACATCAGAAGGTCAAATCTACCTTTTATCACATCCTGAGATGGTGAGTGTTCAATACACATTCTTTACTGATTTTTGTGCTCCTGAAAACTTAGGCAATGTCTTGAAATCTACTTTAAAATGTTGCTAAAATGATTTCCCTGCTGAAGGAAGAAGAATGGGGAGACCTGTGGGTAATCAGAGGCCTAGGAAGGAAAACCGTCTCTGGGCAACACAGTACTAAGGACACTGGGGATTCTAGCCAAGAAGGAATGGGCTCTGTCTGGAGGGTTATGGGCTGGGGTTATGGGCTCTTGTATAGAAATTCTGTCTCACACTTCTTAACATTCTTGCTTTTTATCTTCACACAACATGAAAGAGATAGAGTCTCCCATGTCTGCAGATGGCATCCCTGCAGCCTGAGTTCCCAGTAAGCCTGTCCCTCAGTGCATGCAGGGCATACCTGCTGACCATGCTGAGGGGTACTCGTTTGAAAGGGAAGGGAATCTTCCTATTCTGTGTGTTTCATTGTTTATTTGCTTCTTTGTTTTTTCCACAAAGTTTCCTAACTAGAATAGTTTAATCAAAAGTAATGTTAACAATGCATCATTTATTTAAGCTAAGATCCTGCATGTCCTTGTATTTCTAAGACTGGATATTCCCCTGTGGCATCGTATTCAACATCTTCCTCAGTTGCTTGTCTCTTTCAAAATGGAGACTGTTCTTCAAGAAGCCAAACCTGCCCTATGAAAGTGGGTCCTGCCTGCAAAAAGTGGGTATTTTGGCTTAATGAACAGACTGGAGCTTTCTAATGTGTGTGTATGTGTCTGTGTGTGTGTGTGTGTGTGTGTGTGTGTGTGCGTGCGTGCACATGTGCATGTGTGTGCACTGACAAGAATAGTGTTGGCAGGTCCAGTAAACAATTAGACAATTATGCATCTATGCATGTATAAGTTTCACTGAGAAGCAAGGGTCCTCAAAGAGCCACATTGCAGGTGGTCATGATGAGTGTCAGTCCCAAAGCCTTCACCACCAAAGCGGCCCATGAAATGTGCTGGGATTATGCACTGATGTCAGAACTCAAGGGAGACTGGCTTTGTCCTCCACTTGTTCCACAGGCCCCTGGTGTTGTCTGAGATCAGCAAAACTATTACCACCCAAGTAATTGTCAGAAATGCACAATCAGGGAGTGGGTAGAACAGCATCCACATGTTAACAAACTCCTTGGATGATGCATAAGCACATTACAAGTTGAGACACACTGCTCCAAGGTAGATGGCAGGACTCAGAATTTAGGAACCACTGGGCACATCCTAGAGACATTGCTCCACTGTCATCCCTGAGCTGAGACCAAACAATATTATGTGATTGTCTATAACATTTCTCCACCCTCTCCTTCGCTAGTCCTAGTTTTCATAGCACAACTGCTCCTCTGGGGTTTCAGAATGTCTTTGACATAATGACTAGAACGGGAATAAGAAGAGACAGTTCACTACCATCAGGTTTGCAAATCTCAGCAATCAGGATTTGCAAAGCTCAGTGCCTCCCTGAATTATCTAAAGGCCTGATAACTGGTAAGAATTTAAAGAAAAGGGTAGAAATGGCTATTATTATTTGATCTTAAGTGTCCCCCAAAGGTCCCTGTTAAAGGATTGGTCATCATCCTGTGGTACTATTGGGAGGTGGTGGAACCATTAGCAGGAGGGGCCTAGTGGAAAGAAGTTAGATCACTGGAGGCTTGTCCTTATGAGGGATATTGGGACTTCAGTCCCCTTCCTCTCTTTGCTTCCTGCTCACTGTGAGGTGAGCAGCCTTCCTCTGCCATGCACTCCCCAGCATGATGCTCTGTGCCACCACAGGCCCAAAAGTAATGGAGACAACTGACCATGGACTGAAACCTCTGAAACTGTAAGCCAAAACTTTTCCTTCTTAAGACCTTTTAATCTCGGGTATTTTGTCATAGTGACTGAAAACTGATTAACATAGTAATGGAAGATTGAAACAAATCTACCCAAGTGTCCAGCGAGATATGTTTTCAAGTTTCTGTGTAGAAGTCTAGGTCAAAAGGAGATTGATGTACCTGAACATCATTTATTAAATTACCCAAGCATTCAGTCAATATTAATCAAGAAGCTACTCCACACTTGGCTATGTTTCAGCTGCTTTTATACAGCAACATTACTGATACAAGATTTGACCTTATCCACTGGAAAGCACCATCCTAAGAGCCACATGCAACTACATGAAGTTTCCTTCCAGATATGAACCCCTTTAAGGCAATGTGGACTAAGTATATAATGGCCTCCTAAAAAACCAGGGTATTGTTTGGGGTGACTGGTTTTCAAAGGGTAACCAATTCATCTTTAGAGAAAATGCCCTTTGTGTCTCTGTTTAGGTGACTCTTAAAGGGTTAATTAACATCATCCTCAATGCTACCCTCAGATCTTAAGCAAAAGAATATTAAAGCACATCTCCAATCAATTGCTATTTTATCCACATGCATTCCCCACCCCAGCCTAATCATGTCCCTACTCCAGTCTTTTAATAAGAAGGTTGGCGTAACAAATGGCAATTTAAGTTCTCCTTCATGAGCAGATGCTTCTTTGCTCTCCAGATTCAAGCGAGGCACCTGTCTGAGCCCCACAGTCTGCCTGCCAGTTTTTTATTCCTGTTCATTATTTCTTAGTTCAGAAAATTAACTTTATTTCATGAGGCAAGAAAAATCCCTGTCATTTTCTGGCATTATTAAGAATAAATTCTTTTTAGTCCTTAATCCCAAGGCCTGAACATCCAGTTGCCCATTTCAGGAGATAACATGTGTACATGTGCATACCTGAGATAAGGGCCTGTCCTCTTGGCCTTTTTATGAGAACATTATTTTAGATGCCTCTTCTTCCTTCACTGCTTCAACATAATTTCATTTCATGTTAATGGGAGTGGCTCTCCAGAAAACCCAGTCCTGGTGAGAGACACATTCAAGGACTTTCTGGGAGGGGTGTTGAATATGGCTCATAGCCTCCTATGCCCATGTGACCACAGGAACAGAGACTCAAGGGCAGCCTTTGAAGGACATACAAGGATTTCTCTTTACATGTCATCAGTTATGATAAGGACTATGTGGGACCATAAACAATCTTCACAATAGGATTTTTCTCTCAATTCTAATAGGCATATTTGTAAGTCAGTTCCAAATTACACTGTGGAAATGATCTACTTATCAAATGCTTTATAACATAATTGGTTGGCTGCACCCACTTGCATATCTTGAAATTATTTCTACAACAACATCTAAAATGGAAAGTTCCTGTTTGAACAATGAGAACTAGAAAATCACTTTTATTCTATTAAGCCTTTCCAAACTAAAGATATTTTTCTTTCCTACATACAATAAAGTGATTTTTGTGATCATTTTCATGCAAACAGTTTGTATAACAAGAGCCAGCATTTAAATAATGTGTCTGTGTAGCTGTCTCCAGGCACAGATTAAGAATGTGGGGCTTTAAGATGTTTTGCCATTCTGTCATTCTTTGACATGAGTGGACAAGGTTTGGATGGAGCCTGGAAGTAGCATTTTCCAGAAGGTGCTGCATATAAATGTGGAAGTGTATGTACAGTATATCTGTGTGTATATATATATATATATATATATATATATATATATATATATATATATACTCATTATAACTGGTGGATTTTTTAGCTATGTCTCCATGTGCAAATTAGTTTATTTTAAAATGCTACATTATTATCAACATAAGGCAGTTGGAATGGAGATGACTCTCAAGATTAATTAAAAGAGATCAACTATTCAAGAGAGTACAATAAACGTGTCTAAATTGGAGAAAGATTAAGTTTGGAAGCAGACAGAGGAGTTACCCAAGAGAGGGCTATTGGCTTTCTGCCTGCAAGCCTCTGATGGGTATGAGCACAGGAGAGAAAGGCTGGGACTGGAAGAGAAGGATATTAAAACTGAAAACAAAGATGAACCCTCAGCTCCTGAAGAATGTTTGCTTCTGATCCCTGTAGGCTAAACAAAGTCCCCCCAAGCAAATGTGCTGAGTTATAAAATCAAAACCGTAGAAAACTCGAACATATGCACCTCAAAGGACGAGATGTCCTAGCTAAACTTATGTAGTTCTGAGTTTCTGCTTTCTGAGTTCCTAGACATGGAGAAATCTTGCATGGCCTCACTCCTGCTCTAAGGTGCTACATAGTGGCCCAAATTCCAGCCCAGCATCCCACAGCTGCCCAGCTCAGAGTGGCAGTGCATCTGTGTGAGAGCACTTGGCACTGAGACCAGAAGGCTCCACCCTTGAGGGAAACTTCTTAGCATGCGTGTCCACCTAAGAGACGGTGGCGTGAGAGCATGCTTTCCTGAACACCTGGCCTGATGTCACATTTATTTCTGGAGCAAAGATTGTTCCCTAACTCCAGGAAGTTGCATGGGGAAAGAAGGCGTAGCTCCCTATGAGAGGCTGCATGATGGACAGTGGGAACAGCCTTGAGGATTAGTCTCAAAGGTGGTACTCCCCAGAGTTAACAGTAGAACCCACCACTCTGTAATGACTGAAGGTACTGCATACAACACAGATATCACTGGCCTCGGCTGCTGCCTCTAAAAACTCTGTTTTAGTCAAAATTTTCACCACTGTGACTAAAGGATCTGACCAGAACATTCATGGAGGAGAAAAATTTATTTGGTGGCTCACAGTTTCAGAGGTCTCAGTCCATGGACAACCGGCTCCACTGCTCGGGGCCGAGGGAAGCAGCTTACATGGTGGTCAGGAAGCAGAGAGAGACCTGACTCTCCAGATACAAAATATGTACCTCATTGCCCTATCCCCAATGAACCACTTCCTCCAGCCACACCCCACCTGCCTCCAATTACAACTCGATTAATCCCTTCAGGGATTAATTCACTGATTAGGCTAAGGCTATAACCAATCATTTTTCCTCCAAACCTTCTGGCATTGTCTCACATGTGAGCTTTTGGGAGACACTCCATCTAAACTCTTATTATTATTACTCAGGCCAATCTCATTGTATCAAGGGTCCAGGAGGAATTCTTTACCCCAAATCCCTGCTATTTTGCTGCTGCTTCTCCCACCTGGGACCACAAAAGAAGCAAGAGTCCAGAGAGAAGCACCCAACATACTTGCTTCTCCAGTGACCCATGAAGAGAGGGGAATCCTTGAGTTTGTAAACTCCCATGTAACATAGCAGGGATTGCAACAACTGATAGATGTCCTAAAAACTGGATTTCCATTCCTGTCCCCACCCCAAATACATACACAGATCTGCCACCTAAATTCTCTTTATACCACACGACTATGGTTCTCAACACCATGAACTTTAAAACCAACACCCAGTACCTCCAGACCTCTGATTTAACTGGATTCCCATGATTTCTAATGTGTAGCCAGAGTGGAGAACCATAAATCAGTTTGCCTATCAGATGCTTAAATACCAAAAGGTATAGGTGACAGCAGTCTAAGTTTTATCAGTTCCCATGTCAGGGGATCCCAGGTATCAAGTTTTCTTGAGAAACATCAATAGAGATTGTCATATTCTCCTTCCCCTCAATTTTTTTAAGAGAGCAATGTAAGTTATACTAGACATGAATTAACAGGTATAGCTTTAGTTACTGAATATTTCTGAGGCTGTTCATTCTGTGTTACTATAGAAAAATATCTGAGGTTGTATACTTGATTAATAAAAGAGGTTTATTCACAGTTCTGGAGGTCCAAGATCATGACACTGATATCTACTTGGCTCTAGTGAGGGCATGACAGCAGATGGCATCATGTGGTGGCAGAATGTATGAGAGAGAAAGGTCTCATGGCAGGAGAAGAAGCAAGAGAATATGGAGGGACCAGGCTTACTCTTTTATGACAGCAAATTCTCCAGGAAACTAACACACCAGCATTAATCCATTCTGTGAGCAGTACACACATGACTTAATCACTACTGCTAGGTCGTACCTCCTAAGTTTTCATCCTTTTTCAGCATCACCAACCTGAAGACCAAGCTCCCAGCACATGAAGCTTTGGGAGTCGAATTCACCATATTCAAACCACAGTATTAGAAGAACTGAGGTAGAAAACTGAGCCATGCCATATCACCATCCAGGTGTTTACTACCAAGATACACCCTTGTCCCAACAGAACAGAACAGTTATTTCCCTTATTCTGGGCAATGAGTGTCTATGTAGCCATACTGTAACAAAAGGGTAGTATGGATTAAAAAAAAAAAAAAACAGCAACTTTAAGGAAAATCTCACTTCCCATCATTAGCTACCTGTAGAACCTGGAGCAACTCACCTACCCTCCTGTACCTCAGTGACCTCTATCTGTAAAAATTATATCCACAATGCAAGATGATCCAGAAATGTGAATATGATATATATATATATATATATATATATATATATATATATATATATATATATATAATGTTCACTGATCATGATGCTTAATAATGGCACTAGCATTGCTGTAAGGAGAAGTGAGAAGACCCAAGTAGAGCACCTGTTCATATGCTGGACACAGTGGTAGCTGCTCAGAAAACACTCATTTTCATCTCCTTTACTTTTTATTCATTTATCTAGCATTCATTTTAAAATAGGCTACTAAGTCACATTTGCCTCATTTGGTAATTTAGGATTTATACTTTAGGATCTAAGTTTAGGTCTTTGTTTTGATTTCCATTATATTTGGAAGTATTAAAATAATCATTTCAACTTCTCAGACTATTTTTAGACCCTTATTAATTCATCCAGCATAAAACTATACCTTAAAATCCATGCTGTGGGCTGGGATTGTAGCTTAGTGGTGGATAATTTGCCTCACATGTATGAGGCACTGGGTTTGATCCTCAGTATGACATACAAATAAATAAAATAAAGGCATTGTGTCCATCTACAACTAAAAAATAAAATATTTTTTAAAAAATCTATACTATTGCAAACTTGCTAAATACACTGCTCATCACTTCGTTTGTTTAAAAAAAGACTTTAGAACCTTAAAAATATATTGTGCATTTCCATGCCATATCAAACATTATACAACATACTTTTCATTTGCAGTGAATGTAAAGCTGCTTAGTCTAAAATAATTGGCTACATTTTCAAGGTCAAATATCTCACTTCCCAGTTAGATTATAAGCTTCTGGAAGCCACAGATAAGTCTGTATATATTCCTTCCTTCCATAAAATAGGTGCTCAATAAACTTTTATTGAACCAAGTGAGCCAAGTACATATAATCAACCGATTGCCACTGAATTGTCATCAGTTTGCTAGTAAAACCAACCCTCAGTTTCCTCCAATGGTTTCACCTCTCCTGCCTGCCTTTTGTGAGAATAGTGTTTACAACTTGCTCCTGAACCCCTGGACTTCTCAAACCTTAGAAACAGTCCTTGTTTCTATCTAGTGGTAATAACATCTGATCTGCTAGGATGTTCATCTTATATACCCATTAGCTAATCTGCACTCACTTTACCTAGTCTTTCCAAGAACAATCCCATCTAGAACATCTTTGCAAAAACAAACCACCATTTTCACAAAATGTTTGCCAAATTTTCCAACACTCACTTATCAGGATAGATTCAAAATCTAATTATTCCTGGCTAAAAGGCTTCTTGAGATTGATAATTTATAAGCAAGTGATTATTACAATTTAATAATTCTCAAATCTGCCAGGAGTATAAAATGAGTATAAAATGACACAGTGATTTGGAGGTTAGTATACATGTTTCTCATGGACAAAACAAATTCGTTCCATAGTTTCCTGTGACATAACTTTGGGAATAAATAAGATGATGTGTGCAGCACTTTTGTCCCTGAGACACTGAGAAACATGGAGGTGACCTCCATTGGGACCTATATGTGATAGACAGCATGTTTTATTCTCCTCCCAGAATTTAAAATCCTTTGTATTTTCTGTTAAGTCCTACTTTCAACACAAGTGGATATTTTTCAATGAGTCAAAGATGGCACCTTAAAAAATGGAAGCCTTGACACCATCTCAATTCTGTCCATTTAAACACCTTGTTCCCGTACTTGACCTACAGCTTCTCCTTTGGGTGCAGTGATGACACAAGCATTTTGTTTTTCACACCTGAGTTTTAATGATTACTACCAAGGGCAGATGAACCAGAGAGGGAACTCACAGAGTATGAACGCACACTATGTCTTATTTGAAGTGGTTGCATGGTCCATCAGCCTATTTAGTAGTCTCTCTACCAGTTCTCCTTTTAATTAATAGACTTGTGAATAACCATAACTGCTTTGTGGGACATACCAAACACTAAACAGATGACTAAGTTGCAGCAAGCAATCTGCTCAACATGGGGTGCCTTAATTTAAGCCATACGTGGTGAAAAACAAAGGCACGGCAAGCATGCGGCTCAATGTATAGCTTTTGGTCTGTTTCAAGTTATATAAGTCCCTGGCGTACAGAAAGTAACATTCATAAAAGGGAAAGCAACGGTTCTGATTTATTGCCACCTGTTAGCATGACTCTGACCTGCTTGAACAGGGCAGGCATCATGGTGCAGGAGAACAGGGCTTAGAGTTGGGCAGGAGCTGAGGTCTGGCCGGCCAAGGGAGCATTAGACTGTGGCTGGACCACAGCCCCTGTGAAGGCTTCCTACTGCGTGCCAGTAAGCAGGTAACTGCAGATGCCTGTCACAGGGTGGGCAGCCACGAATATGCCGCCACTGTCATCTGGCCCAGTTTATGGACAAAACCCATCTCCTGGGGGCTGCAGGGAGGGGTGGGGGTGGCGGGTCCTTCATTAGAACCTGGTCGGAGGGCAGCTCAGATCTGTAAAGGACAGCTGTCTAATTGGATTTGCTTGTGTGTACTGTCTTAGCTTTTACAATGGGAATAGGCTACCCAGCCTTTCTAATTAGATTGTTAAACATAATAGCTGAATAGCACAGCAGTAAAGAATTTGCCCTTCCCTTTGTAAGCGCAAAATAGGGCTCAGAAAAGATTCAGGATTTTTCCAGCCCATTTTCCCCATCATTGTATCTGATGGTAATGAGACGAAGTTTATTTCTTTTTAAAAGCTCCCAAAGGAGCACAGGCCAGGTTGAAGTTCAAACTAAATGTCAAAACACACACAGGCAATACAGTAGCAAACTTCTGTTTCCATTTGGACCCTTGTTTTCCCTAATTGGTGCCTTGTTGGTAGTCTCTACTGAAAGACTAAGAATGGAATGGGATTGGAAATTGAATTGCCCTGTCACCCCTCAAGGTGGTCTCCAGACCTGGGTTGAGAGAATTAGAGGAACAGGGTGGGAAAAAAAAATCCCTCCTGAGGACTCTGCGTCTAGTCTCCAGAGGCTCCTAGGAAGCAGCAGGAAGTGGAAAGAAAACTGTGGGACAAAAGAGAAGGAAAGATCAGGAAAAGAAGAGAATGTAAGTAGAGGGAGATTAAAGTCAGGAGATGTCATTCCAGCCTGTGGGTGCTGCAATTGTGAAGCCATTCCGATCACAAATGACATTTTCCCTTGAGGGGCCAGGGTTCTCCAAGATTCAGTCCTCGTCTCCTTTGTGGCTCATTGTTGTCACATCCCTCTGTTCATCATCCAGGGAACCTTTATCAGACACTTGGCATAATTCAGGCTTGGTATGGAGAGGAGGAACCCATACAATTTTCTTTCTTTATGTAAAAAAGAAATACCTTACACATCTGTTTCCCCTTTTTTCCCTCATCTTTTAGCCTGCCAAGTCCTGGCAGGTGGCAACCGTATCTCCAGGAGCCATGAGAACAGTCCCCCACCTGATATCTGAAACGCCACCATGGCCTCAATCACATACTGAGTTGCCTTGCTCCTTACCAAATGCAATGTAAGAAGGGTTTCTTCTTTTCTGAGACAGATATGCCAACACTGTGTCCCCAGAGTCCCACCAGCCCGTAGATGCTGCAACAATAAAAATTAAAAAATAATAAAGAAATAAATTAAGGACTCTTCTTTTTTTTTTTAGAGAGAGAGAGAGAGAATTTTAATATTTATTTTTTAGTTTTCGGCGGACACAACATCTTTGTTTGTATGTGGTGCTGAGGATCGAACCCAGGTCGCACGCATGCCAGGCGAGCACGCTACCGCTTGAGCCACATCCTCAGCCCAAGGACTCTTATAAATACACTCAGGAAAGCAATGTGTGAACCCAGCGTGACATTGTGCAGATGACCCGAACATCATCTTTGCCATTTTTATTCTCTTTCAACATCCTCCTGGAAAAATGATTCCTTGACTTTCAAGAATTATACATAATAAAAGCAGGCAACATAGGACTCAAAACCACCTTATAGTTTAAGAAAAAATAAAGGAATGAATAAACGAATGGATAAATGAGGAATTGCCCACCTTTCTGAAGCACTCGTACTGTTAGTCTGTCCTCCTCCCCTTGCTGATATGAATGCCCTCCTTCTCTGATTGTGATCTTGAAAAATCTTTGCCAAGATTCATCAGTGACTCCAGAACTCAGCTCTATTTATAGTCTTTTGTTCCCCACATGGAGTTAGTTCAAACATTCTGTCTGTGCTTTGGGTTTGTGCTATTCTTTTGCTGGGATACACCCTGCCCACAAGGAGCACTTGGCTCAGGACTTGCAAACTCATAGTCCTTGATTTTCATAAGGTCTGTACATTCATTTATTATTTAAATATTGAATTCCAGTCCCTGGAGCTGGGAAAATGTTCTCTAGATTGCCACAAACCTGCCTGCCCACTGTGTGTGAGATTTGATCCCATCTCACAGTCAGTTTACCTGTCCGGGTCCTGAGAACAGTGATGTTTAGGACTCATTTATTCCTCGATCATCAAGTACTTCTGTCTGATTATATCCCAAGGCAGATTTATCTTCCCACATCATGTGAGTCTACCCTCCACACTCAATAACTCCTCCCTCACAGCAATTCACAGAAAATGTGCATTTGTCAGTCCTCATCATTGTTTTGTAACTTTCCTTAACATTCATTTCTTGGGACTGGAGAGGTGGTAGCTCCACACATGCTTAGCAGGCAGGAAGCCCTGGGTTCCATCTCCAGCACCAAAAATACCAAAGCAAAACAAAACACACTTCTTTGGTTCGGTGCACACACCTGTAATCCCAGCGGCTCTGGGGGCTGAGGCAGGAGGATGGAGTGCTCAAACCAGCCTCAGCAAAAGCAAGGCTGCTAAGCAACTCAGTGAGTCTCTGTCTCTAAATAAAATACAAAATAGGGCTGGGAATGTGGCTCAGTGGTCGAGTGCCCCCGAGTTCAATCCCCAGTACAAAAAAAACAAAAACACATCTTTAAAATGTGGCTTGGACTTTATTTCCTACAAACTTTACATAGAGAAAGGATGTAAGAGGAAAAGATTGAGGAAGTGATTCACTAGAATGGAGCTTTATCACAGCAGGAGAGCCATCCTGTGCCTCCCTGTGCTTTTTGTCTCCCAGCACTGTTGCGTGTCTCCTTCGGGTTATGGAAGCTGGATCTGCGTGGGACTGGATCTACTTATGTACACGGTTCTACATGATGCCCGGGTAGAATAAATGATTACTATGAAGTACATTTTTCTGCCATGACGAGAATAAATAACTATGTATAAAAATTGCATAAAGGAGTTAGAATGATCTTTTCCTTATAGCTTACAAATTTTTGACAATCGAACCATAAAATTGGCACAGACCCTGACCCCGGCTCTAAACCTTTGAATCAAAGAGCTCTGCGCCTGCAATGACACTTGTGCAAAAGTACAGTTGTGCAGCCAAGGCAAACCCAAATATTGGCTTTGTTTTGAAATGAGAGCCCCTTCTGCATTCTGAGGCCGTGTGATGTTTCTCATTCCATTCTTCATTCTGCACACATGGGTGACTTTCAGTCGGCATTCATGGAAACAGTTTTAAAAGGTCGTGAAACTGAGAAGTGGATTATGTCAAGGACTAAAATTACTTGAGAACGTTTTGATCATATACTTTTTGGAATATGATCAATTTGACACATGTGTCCATAGCGATATGAAGATGTGTGTGTCCATATTCCTGTGATAACACACAGGGTGTGAAAGGAATGAAGTTTCTCCCCACGCTCTCTCTCATGTTTTATTTAGTTTAGGACAGGTGTTGCAAATAGTGTCTGAAATATTACTAGAAATGCTCCATGACACTCACATTCCTAGCAATCCTGTACTTTCCTTCCAAAAGCTTGTTGACAGCTGATTTAGCTCCTTGAATTTCTCAGAAAATAACTTTCCATCTGTATGTGAATGTATTGTTCTTATTTTGCAAAGATGAGTATCAGACAGTGTGACTCTGTGTAACAAATGGGAGCTGGGACAGGGGGCTTCCTAAAGGGCAGGGGGATGCCGATAAATCTTTCCTTAGGTTTATCCCACTTCTTTGCCCAATTCTGGAATGAGTTCCAGAAAAATACTAATGAAATTAAAATGCCAGGTGATGAAGTTGGTTTCTGATGATTCAAAGTCGTATTCTCCCTACATTTCATTTCATTTCAAGAGTAAAATCGAAAGAAAAAATTAAGGGCTAAAGTCTCAAGGATTGCTCTCTCAGAAACCTAGCCAGGTATGACATCCAGACTTTTAGTTAGTCTAATGGAAAAGTCCTGGGAATACCTGAATTGCTTGATTCAGTCATCACTGTCAGAAAAATGCTGTTATGTGAAGGGGAAAACAACACTCAACTAAACCTCTATTACCCTTTCCTATCCCTTATTAACTACAAATTGTATATCCAAGAACCTGCACCAAGACTGGAAAAGACAGCAAAGTGTGTAGGTGAACTCTGTAACATTGGAGACATCTGAAGAGGACAAAGAATCCTAGCTGGACTGGCCTGTTTCTCCCCAACAGCCCCCTTTGATCTTTCAGGGTTGCAAATGCTGGTATGGTTTGGATATTGTTTGAGTGTATACCCCCGAAGGTTTGTGTGCTGAAAAAAAGTGTTGTCCTCAGTGTGGCAATGTAGGGAGGGAGGGAGACCTTTATGGGGTGGGACCTAGTGAAAGTTGGTTGGGTCATTGGGTTCTGCCTCAGAAGGGATTAAGGTGGTTCTCATGGACTCTGAGTTGGTTCTTTAGAGAGTGAGCTGTTATCAAAAAGCCCTTTCCCACACTCTGTCTTCCTGTCTCACCCTCCTACACGTATTTCTACTATTGCGATGCCATCTACCATGAGATTCTCACCAGAGGCAAGCAGATCCAGGTGCCATGCCCTTGAACTTCCAGAACTCCCTCGCCTCCTTTATAAAAGTCCCAAACTCAGGCATTTTTTATAGTGATGGAAAATGGGCTAATAGAGTTGCCATAGGATAATGTTCTCCAATCCAAAAGCAACTCCTCCCTACAAGCAAAATAGGCACAATAGTCATGATGTCATGTGACATAGCAAATTGCTGGCAGCAATATGTCTTCCACAGAGAAGACACCAGGAATTCAGAGTGCTGACTTGTAGCCTAGAAGAAAACGTGGAGGATCAGAGGATAACACAAGCAAAGGCAAAGTGCTAAAGCCTGGAGCAGCCTTAAGAACCATCAAAAATTCGTTTGAAATCAATTGAAAGGGTAAACAACAATGCTGTTCTTTCATGCTAGATGATTTCTGCCTGTAGGGGTGCTGTCATTATCCTGGTCCATCTCATCTCAGGCTCTAGATTGGTTCCCCCTAGAACAGTAAGTGTGCATTTTGTATGCATTACAGGGTCCCAGCAAAATATAGCCCATAAGCTGGGAATGTTTTTTACATCTTTAAAAGATCTGGGGAAACAAATCAAAAGAAGAATTTCTTGTGACATGGAAGATTGCAAGAAATTCAGATTTTAGACTTCCTGGAGCATAGGCATGCCCATTTGTGCACATGTATGTCATCTATGTCTGATTTATGCTACAATGCCAGAATGGAGGAGTGGTGACAGAGACCCAAAGAGAAACAAACTGTAATATATTTATTACTTTGCCCCTTACAGAAAAAAAAGTTTGTGAACCCTGGGGTATGTGACTGCCAAACCACTGGTGAGGATTCCAACATGTTTTAGATTGTGGAACCATGCTAAGTGGCTTGATTTGAATTCCACATAGGACCCCATCAACATTGGATGACCATCTTCCCAGCCTGTCTGCACAGGTATTAAACAAAACACATAAGTAACCTGTTACTTTTGCAAACAATTCTGCCAGGAAATAACAACAGTTCAAAAGCTGAAATAAACACTTTTAGCACATGTAAAATAAATGTAATGAAGTATTAAGGAAAGCTTAAACTTTGGCTATTGGTGAATTAAAGAAAATTATGCAACTCCTGAAAGAAAGTTATGAGTGCCTTTATCAATTATAGAAAGTTGTACTGTACTGTTGAGATTCAGGATAGAAATTTTTATGTGAATATATGTTGGTGCAATTAAGAGAAGATGTGTTTATTCTGAGTGTTTTGGTGGGATACCTCTGTGTACAATGATGGTTAAGTCCCCAGTGACAAATGTAACTTATTATTCATTCATTCATAACATAGTTAATTTACTCATTTATTCATTCAGCAAATATTTATTAAGCATAGATGATAGATGAACTAGTAAGCAAGCAGGTTAGTCAATGGAAGGAAATAGACACATAAGCTAAATAAAACAAAATGCAAATATTCCTAAATAGAAAAGAAGACCACAAGTATAAAACACCAGAATCAAGTTCTTGTTTCTTTGTCTGTTTAACAATTAGCTCCCACGGCCTGCCTTCCCAGGGCCAGGAAAAACTGTCAGTCAATGTCAACCCAAGAACAGTGCAACCGAGAATTTGATAGCTCTAGGAGTACTTCAGAACTTACAGCAAACATACCTGCAGAAGTCTAGAGTCGGGGAGACTGAAGAGATGTTCCCTCCCCCAGGCCACCCCATCACCAAGTACCCCTTCAATCCAGCACAGGAAATATATTTTTTTTTTCGCTTAGCAGCTATTGGCATACAGAATACACAGCCTAAACTAGGCCTCAGGAGAAAAGTCGTGCTGGATCTTTATTCATGGTATGTGGTTAAACATGTTTTCGTGTTGTCAAAGATTAAATAATTAGGAGAACATGGTCAAGATCAAAAGGCAGCACCATGTCACAGGCAATTAGGAGGCTGCTGCAGCTGGGACAACGAGGGATCCCTGCTGGTGAGGTACCTGCCCTAGCAAACCATGTGGGCTCAATATGAAGCCTAGATGGGGTGCTTCAGAACTTTTCATTTAAATCTCATTAAGAGGGTTACAATCCCGTAAATACAAAGATAATAGTAAAATCGGTGTTAAGGTCGTCATGAAATAAAAGGGAGGAGAGAAAAAGAAAGTCACAGGCTTATTAATTAGCAATCTTTCCTCAAAGAAGTCCCAATAGAAATGTTTCACACATCTTAAAATAGGTCTCAACCTGATATATTTGTAAAATAAGCTTGTTCATCAGGTCTGTATATCCTCATCAAGAAAGAAAGATGTCGATAAATCAAGCGAGTTCCCCCCCGGGGGTACCTACATTGTCATAGCCTCATGAAGTAGATATCTTTTTGGTGATCCTACCTGTTGCCTAATTTTATGGATATGGACTTATGTTTTGAAATATGAACCAGGAAAATCTCACCTGAAATTCTACCCTACGTAATAGCATTACGAAAGTTCAATTTAAATGATATGGAAACCACATGACTAAGTCTAAAATTAAAGTTGTAAGAATGATGTAGACTCAAACCTGTAAGGTTTAACCAAGGTTTAAATATCTTGTGTGGTCTGACCTGGCCACCAAACAGTTTGAATCTCCTAGACTTCAAATGACTTTCTCTTTCAGGGTGCTTGGGGGGCTGGGTTGGGTTCTGTCATGGGAATCCAGCAACTACTGAGAGCAGGAAGTGAATAGAATTACTAAGAGCTCCAGGATCCACCCAGTCCACACACACAGGTTCATCCTGGACATGGCTCAGCTCAAGAAGTCACAGAATCAAGCAACTATTTTCTTCTGCCTTATTTCTCTCCACAAAATTTCAGTTTTTTCCAATGTCCAGATGGCTACTGGGCATAAGAAAATACCTAGGACTCCCAGACCTGGTTATCCATGCCTCTCAGTCACATCTACAGACTTGGATGTTCTCATGGACTTTGGAAGAACCTCATCTTCCCCCATTCAGCATCTCTCTGGACTGGAAATCACTTCCAAAACACTGTAGCCTACTACTTGTATCTCCAGGGTGGCTTTGATCCTGGCACTATCTGGAGCTCCTTCCAAACCATCATTTAGAAGACAAATAGCCACACAGCAAAGGGTGGCCTCTGCCCAAGTCGAGTGTCTTATGGTCTTGGACCATACCACCACTTCTCCCGCCCACCAGATATGGCAGGAGGCTCTTACAGTCCTGAGAAATGCCTTTCAGTCCTTGCCTTAGACTCAAGCAACTGCCATGTTCATGTCTCTGCAGGGCTCCAGAATGCCTGTGCCTCTCAAGACAGTGGCAGTGCCCCTAGCTGCCCTGTGCCCACCTCTGTCCTCTCCTCCGCTTTGCCTTAAACCCAACACACCACAACAATGCCCTCCCTTGCAGGCCTCCCAATCAGATGGGCTGTGTTTCCCAGGTTTCCTTCCCTCTGCAGAGATGTGTTAACCACTAGGGGTGGAGCATTTCTCCTTCCTCCAAGTGTGTACCTACCCCAGGGTACTGGGCCCCAAAGGGACCTCCTAACAGATATGATAGACGTCACTACCCTCAGTTCTATTGTTGAGGGTCTCCTTCCTTCTGGCTACTCTCCCAGGGCCACCATCCTGCACAGGGGCTCTTTTTCCTGATACCCTGCAATTCTGTACCTGAAGCACAGACAAAAAGCCTGGCCCCAACTCTCTCAGTTGTAACTCCCTCACCTGATGAGTTTTAGGTATTGGAGCATAGGTTTGAGATGATGACAAACTTTGTATATATTATCCGTGTGACATAATCAGTGACAATGCTAGTGTTGCCTTGAGCTGCAAACCTTTACGCAATGGCACCTGATGGGAAGAAGGAGCAGTTCTACCAGGCAGAGATGCAGTGCATGCTCACATCCACCTCAGGATGCCCTCTAGAGTGCGGGAAAAGCACTTTTAAAAAAAGAGCTTTATTATTATACATAGTAGTTGGGTTTGTCCCAACAAACTCATACATGTATGGAAATCAATTTCAGTTCATGATCCCCCTTTCCTTCCCTTCCTCCTGCCCCCAGCCCCTTCTCCTTCCCTTTACTAGACTTCCTTTCACTCACCTATTAATTAATATTTGATTGGTTCTTTATGCTGTCCTATATCTTTCCCTCTTCCTTCCCTTTATTTTACTCTAACTTCTGCATATGAGAAGAAAATTCAACCTCTGAGTTTCAGAGTTTGGCTAATTTCACTTAGCATTATATTCTCCATTTTCATTCATTTACCCACAAATGCCACAATTTCATTCTGTTTTATGGCTGAGTAAAACTCCAGTATATACATATACCACAATTTCTTAATCCATTCATCTACTGATGAGCATCTGGGTCAATTCCATAATTTAGCTATTGTAAATTGTGCCGCTATAAACATTTATGTAGTTGTATCACTGTAGTCTGCCAAATTGAAATCTTTGTGGAAAATATCATTGAGTGGGATAGCTGGGTCGTATGGTGGTTCCATCCCTAGTCTTTTGAGTACTCTCCATACTACTTTCAAGAGTGGTTGTACTAGTCTTGCAGCCCCACCAACAATGTATAAATATTTCTTTTCCCCCACAACCTCGCCATCATTTATTGTTGTTTAGATTCTTGATCATTGCCATTCTGATTTCAGATGAAATCTCAGTGTAGTTTTAATTTGCATAGGAAATGCCCTTCTAAAGGAGCATTTGACTACTACAGTTTGCTAACTCAGATGGTATGGGGCTAAAAGCAATCCCATCTAATGAAGAATTCAAGGAACTGAGGATGTGTAGAACAGTAAAGTAAAGGGGAAACATGCTTTGGCTTTCATAGTGGAAAGGGCATCCAGCCAAAGAAGGGCTTGCCCAGTTCTGTGCTATGCAGATGGGAATCCAAGCCAAGTACCCAGAGATCCCCAGAATGTCAAATGCAAATAATCATCTATGTTTTATGCCTCTCCCTCCATACTTCTCTTCCTCTTCCACTTCTATTTTATATTCTTTCTAAGTATAGGGGTGCTCAAGAAGGGACTATGACCTAGTGAGGTAGTGATCTCTCTTCAACTGGGAGTGCTCAGGTAGGATGGAACCATGCTCTCCAGTGGTACACAGGAAACATGCTTGAATTAGATGGGAGCCTGAACTGGAAACCTCTACTATTTCTTCAAAAGCCCAGATCCTGTGACCAGGGTTATCTTAACAGAATGAACGCCCTGAACCAGCATGGGCCAAATGATTTTATATGCCTTCTTTTTCAATTTTTCTCATAGAAAAATTAAAAACAAAAAGAAGGAAATTAAACCACTAACACAATTATTAGGAAAAAACACTATTGATGATATATATGTATTTATTATGTTCATATGTATACATATATTTATAGTAAATACACATATGTATAGTGTATATATATACTATGTATATATAATACACATAATTTTGCTTTAATATATACATGTATATGTGTATAACATATATATACATGTATATGTATTATATTACAGCAATGTTATAGTAATATATAGCAATTATGCATATTATATATGTACATATACATAATATGTTATTATGTATTATATACACACACACACATATACCTAGTAAAAATACATATAATCAATAATATTTATATTTCCCTTTTTTTCAATCATGGAAAATTTTGCTAATTATGCTTTCTGACCCCCCTCCTTTCTCTCTTGCAGAAGTTTTCTTCTTAACTTGTATGTACTGAAATTTATTATGTTTTTTTTTTCTTTTGATGCTGTAGGTATTCCTTGGAGATCTCACAGCATAAATGGGGTGTTCTACTGGCAAGAAGGCAGCTGAGGAATTTCCAAATGAATTTACAAATGAAATGAGGTCAAGGGGCCATGGAACTCTGCAATTCAAGCATGGAAAGGAGCCACAAACCTGGGCAGTCTGGCTCCGCTCACCACCCCATGTGCTAAAGGTGAGTTGAACCTTTAGTAAGTAGTGACATTAACTAAACACTATTTTTGCATAGACCCCATATCTGAAACTCCAGTTATGCCCATTAGAGGTAGAGGCGTACACCAGCAGAAGAGAATTAAGCATGAGGAGGCCACATTGCTGGGCAGGTAGGTGTGTTAAGAAAAATTCTTTAATGCCTTTAACGGGAAGGAGGGTAACTTTGCTCACAGCTCTGCGTGTCTCTCATCTTGGGCAGAAGAGCAGGCCGGGGAGAGAAAAGATAAACTCTGTGCAACGAGCAGATCCCTCTCAGCCTTCCTTCTACCTTGTCCTGTGACTAGGCTTTTATTTTAAGTGGAACATAGGAGGCCAGCACCCCAAGGCCACATGAAGGTGCCAGGGGCCTCATCACTCTCTAAAGCTCCTTGGGGCAGGAAGCTCATTCTTCACTAAATTTTTCAGAGTCTGCAACTTCCCTCTCTCTCTCTCTCTCTCTCTCTCTCTCTCTCTCTCTCTCTCTCTCTTTCTCTCAATGAGAGGCAAGAGTTCAGTGGGAGAATCAGAGAAGCCTTGGCTCCCTGGAGGGTTGCCTTGTTTAGTCAAGTAGATGGCCCCCAGCTGGCCCGCCCAGCCCCTGTGGAATTTTCTGGGGGCTTGCTCAGGCACCGGCTTTCAACTCTGCTTCCGAAGTTAGTCTGAACAATGGAAACAATTCCTTTCCATGATTAAAATCTTCCACCCTCTAAAATTAGTCCCAGGAAATTAGAACACCCGTAATTGTAGGAGGCTACACAATCCCCGCAATTTAAAGTGGAGTCATTTACGGAAAACACCAAAGCAAAGTCCTCAGAAGATATTTCCTCAGTAGTTTTTGTCCTATAACTTGAGGCCACTAAAGGGTCATCAAATCTCAATGACTCTCAGTCCCCCAGTTATTAAGTCCATTCCAGTGAAGAGATAACACGGAATTGTTCACCAAGAGAAGTTGTGACATGCTGGCCTTTCTTTGTTCAAGGAGAGGTGGGTTGATGTATATATGCTCTCTGTGTGTGATAAGAGATTTAAGAATTCAAGGTTCTGCCCTTTTAAGTTTTCTTTTTTTAGTATTTTCTCAAATAATAAGTATAAAAATCAGAATCATAAGTTTTCCTGTCCAATTTTAAAACCTGATAACAAAAGAGCATTGTAGAACAGGAGGCATGCTTGTACTTCATCTACTAACAGACATCACCAGTCAACTTCACTAATAAGCCAAAGGAAAACGACTGTGCATTTTCTAGAATGATCCACATTTTTCTTCTGTGTGCCTTTCCTGGCTAAAGAAAAGAGGTGGGAGCACTAAAGAGAAATTGCTGTGAGCTTAAAAAATACAGATGACTGAACCCTGGAACTAGGTGATGCCATTAGGGGGCGCAAGTGAGCTTGTGCACATTTAGGCTCAGTCACAGCAGTGGAGTTGAGGCTGGACAAGAGGAATAAGGGGTCAATCTCCACTTCCTCACTTGGGATCAGAGTTGTCAAATCATATTCCAGAACACACTTTCCTATTTCTGAGGCCTTCCCACGTGTTTATCTTGTTCCTTCATTTTCACTCACTTAGTATCTTATTTTCTATCTCTAAGGTGGTCATTTCCAAAGCAGTGGCTGCAGAACTGAAATACTGAGCAGAATTACCCCACCCAGCCCAGGTTGTCTTTCCTGGGCATAACTTAGTATGTCCCAGTGTGTACGATAGACATGAGGCACCCCCAGAACAAGCTCCATGTCCTGATTTCATGTATTCATCCACAAAACAAATATTTATTGAACATTTTGTTGAAAGAAGTATGTCACTCAGGATGGAGATACAATACTAAACAAAGGTAGACATAATCCTTGCCCTCATATGCTAACCACCTCTGGCCTCCAGCTTACACAAGCAAATATAAAATCACAAATTGTTATTGATGCTAAAAGATGAGTTATCAAGTACTATGAAGCTGCACATAGTTGGGTGTTTTTACCTAGTTTGTATGGCTGGGGGAAGTTCATGGGAACATGAAGTGTTTTAAAGTGTCAAAGATATGTGGACAATTAGGAAAGGGTGGGTGGGACAGCAGCCTCCCAGGCAGGCAGAGGCAACAGCTCTGGACCCTACTAGAATGTCCTTCCCACTTATATGTGCCTGCTGAATCCTGCTTCTCCTTCATGCACTGTTCAAATGACATACT
The DNA here is from genome assembly GCF_048772815.1 of Callospermophilus lateralis. NCBI lineage: Eukaryota > Metazoa > Chordata > Mammalia > Rodentia > Sciuridae > Callospermophilus > Callospermophilus lateralis. The sequence goes on from NW_027515420.1 coordinate 7,834,457, forward strand.
TTAGGAATCCTTCCTCTTCTTTCTTCCATTGGTGACTTAATGACTGTATCTAATAATATATGAACAGTTCTCATATAGAATGTACTTTCAGGACCCAGAGCAGGGGGATGGTAGGGAAAGACACAAAGCCCTTACCTTACCTGTTTTTAAAAGAAAGCTTTATTATTATTCAGGTTTGAGGGGCCCAAAGCCCAGAAGATGACCGCCATTAAAAAGATAATGTATTAGGCACAGTAGCACGCAGCTATAATCCCAGTGGCTCAGGAGGCTGAGGCAGGGGGATTGTGAGTTCAAAGCCAGCCTCAGCAACTTAGTGAGGCCCTAAGTAACCCAGGAGACCTTGTCTCCAAATTTAAAAAGCAGGGCCAGGAGGATGTCTAGGGATGTGGTTCAGTAGTTAAGCGCCTCTGGGTTCAATCCCTGGTACAAAAAAAAGAGGTAATATGTTCTCATGAGGAAGGGGCACAAGACACATTGGGGGCCACACAAGAGGAAGGAAGCATCAGGGTCAGTCAAGAGGCAGAAAGAATGAGGGGGAAATATGGACAAGAGACTTTATTGTAGTTTCAGCAGGAAGGAACAGACCAGGCAGAAAGCAGGCGTAAGGATTGGCTAGTTATAATAATTTCAGCAGGATGTGGGCAAAACACTGTCCCTAGTTATTGGCCCTGAGGTGACTGAGGAAGGGAAATGTGACCCACAGTACAGAAGTCCCATAAAAGAGGTGGAGGGAATGAGCCTTGGCTTGTGAAGGGGAGTGCAAAGTTGAGTCCTTACAGCCCTACACACTGGCTGGCCTGGAAGGGCCAGAAGAACCCAGATACTGAAGCATCAAAATAGAGTGACATGCTTAATATGTCACCCTCCAGGGCTAACCGTTGGCTAGGGAGGTGGACAAGGAACAGAAAGTGTAACACAGGTGAACTGGAAGTCAAGGCCCATGGCCAGGCTGCAGAAGGTCGGAGTTCTCACTAAGGAAAGGACTGGCGTGGGCTCTGAAGGACAGCCAGGAGCCTGTCATGGAAACAGGGACATCTAGGCTGAAGAAGCAGGAAGGCCAGAGACCCAGAGGGAGGGGATTGGTCAGGAAAATCAACACTGCTCAAAATTGCTGGGAACCCAAGCATGTGAGAAAAGGTACCAGTAAGAGATAGGGCGAAAGTGGGAGAGTCCAGGCTGGGAAAGGTTGGGTTCCACTGCGAAGACAAGAGGAGCCATGGAAGAGTTTTAAGAAGGTTGGTGATGTGCCTGGATTTGCATTTTAAGAGACTGGAAGGGAGTCTGAGGATTTAAAAAAAGAAAAAGAAAAAAAAAACCGTGCAAAACAACAATCCAAGGGTGGTGGTAAGTAGAAAAGGAGGGTATAAAGAGATTCAAGGAATATTAGCAGAAGAAAATCATGGGATTTGCAAAGTGTGGACACAGGAGAGTGAGGCAAAGGGAAGGGTCCAGGATAACCCCCATGTACCTGCAGGAGCAGCCAGACAGAATACTAAGTTGTCATTGGGAATGCCAAGGCTGTGCAGACAGCACATGGATTTTAAATCAAATTCTGGAATGTGAGACTTACCCTTACGGATTATACTATTTTAGATAATTTACAATATAATCATGAGTATCTGAGTCACGGAGATAATGTTTACCTCTGAACATCATTGCAAGGACCAAGTAAGACAGTGGTTTTGCAAAGGCTTTGCAAACTGCAAAGCAATGCTTATGTGTCACTTAGTTTATTGCTATCGTTATTGTCCTTGTGAGGTCTAGGCCTCCATCTTCCCTGAGCAAGGGAATCCAGTCACCACATATTAATGTCCTATCGAACAATCACAGTATATACAAGTATGCAAAGAACTTGGTGATCTTTGGAAACATCATGCACCTCTTCTTCCTCTCTTCCTTAGCAACAGATCTCTGGATTTATTCTGGATGGTATTGCAGTATACTAAAGAATCATACTCTCCAGGATCCAGAAATTCTAGTTATAAATTCTGCCCTGTGAGATATGTACGTAAGTGGGTAGAACTTCCATTCCTTAAAAGGAAAGACTGTGACTTTTTTTTTTTTTTTTTTTTTAAAAACTCCTTCGTTCACACTTTTGATCAGGACCAGGACTCAGATGAAATGACTGGAGTTCTTGTAGCCTCCTTGGACTATGAGGAGGTGTTTCTTGTTGTTGTTGTTTGTTTGTTTTTGTTTTTGTTATTGTTGTTGTTGTTGTTGTTTTTAACTAAAGCATTTTAGGGCAGAGATTTGGAGAAAGCCTGGGTTCCCATTGGTTATGAAGGCACCTCCCTGAGCCACCCTGCTCTCAGTGGATTTACATGAAAAATAAAAATGTCCCTGTCCTGTTTAATGTACTGTTTTTCAGATTTTTGCAACTCAGAGATAAACATAATTTGAATTGAGACATCAGATATCCTAATAAGCCATAAGTACTTTCACCTCTGAGTATAATGAGCTAGGAAAGAGTAAAGTGGGTAATATATTATAAAAAAAAGTGATAAGTTTTAAAAAAGAGAGGAATTGGTCAAATTTAAACTTTAAACAATTCATTCCATTTACTTTGTCAGAATTTTCTAAGAGAAGTAGCTATTTTGAAATTTTTTAAAAAAAATAATGGTAAAATGATCTCACTTTTACAGTAAAAAAAAGAAAGATCTATACTTTTTAATTCTAGTTTTGCTACAAAATGATTGTTTAAGAAACATTAATTTGGCTTATTTTGAAACTATTTTAGAGCAAAGCTACTCCAAAGAATTCTTAAGAAAACAGAAAAAACAATGTCACATCTCTCTGTCTCCTTAGAAAAGAATCAGATAAATTTCACTTGCCATTTAGACTCAAACATTCTTTTTTAGAACAAGACAAAGTATGGAAAATTTATATGAAGTATTTGGTACTTCAACAGGTAAGAAATAAGTTTTTTCTAAAAAGTACAAACTGTAATTTAGACTTCAGAATGTAATAAAATGATATTTTTAAAAAGCAAGAACTCAGAATCCTTAAAAAAAATCTTTAAAGATACCAAGTAAGGCACTGCCAGTTTCTAAAGTGAATAATTCATCTTTATCTACCTATGATAAACTGTACTGTGTTCCCCAAAATTCATGTGCTAGAGCCCTAACCTCCAGTACCTAGGAATGGAACTGTACTTGGAGATAAGACCTGTAAGGAGAGTAAGGTTAAGTGAGGTCATGGCAGGTGAGGGGTGGGGGTGTCTGATCTAGTCTGACTGGTGTCTTTATGAAAAGATACACCAAGGAAACATGTCTTTGTTTTTGCCTGGAGAAAAGCCCACTTGAGAACACAGCAGAAGGGGAGCATATCTGCAAGCCATGAAGACTTGCTCTCAGACATCCAGCCTCCAAAACCATGAGAAATAAGTGTTTCTTTTTTGACCACCCAGTCTATGGTATTTTGCTTGTGAGCTGTAACTGACTAAGACCCTACCTTACCTGGTTTTGGGTCCTAGCTACAGTTACCTTTTAACTCCATGCAGGCAAAAGTCTGTAGCAGAGTAAGGACAACCATCGTTTTGAGCAGATTTTCTACCATGACTTTTGTTCAGTCCTTCTCCCCTCTCATCAGCACCAGTCGCCTGTTTCCAGAGAATCCTGAAGCCAGCCAAGGGGAGCTCTCACCATCTCCAGACACCATTCAGACAATTTCTACTTGTCTGCAGGCTGTCCCAGAATCCCTTTCTCAAGGGAAGCCATTTCTCTTCCAGACATAACCAGAACACACTTGTGCCTTGGGGTCTCTCTGCTCCACAGCCTCCCCTAACTTTTTCACTCATAGACTCTTTCATGTCCTCCATATTCACCTCCTCACTTTCAAACAGCAACTCTTCCCTCCTCTTGCTGCAGCTTTCTCTCTCTCATGACCTTTCTTCCACACAATTAAGCTAAAATCCTATCTATTCCTTGTCCTCTCTTCCCAGCTTCCTCCCACTGCTCAGCCTACTCACTGCTATGACTTAACAATTCTTGCTAGGGTTACATATAGGCTCCATGGGGCTGGACCCAATAGACATAGTTGGCCCATTCTCTACATCATTCAAAATGTTTGATATATGATGTTCTTTCCCCCTTTCTTTGATGCAATAATTTTCAGGTTTTCATCCTGTCTCTCTGGATGTTCCTTTTCTGAGTTGTTTACAACTTTGTCATCTTCTTAATTCTGAAGTTTCTATAAGGTTCAGTCTCTGTATGCCCTCCAAAGTCTACCAGATAAATATCAAACATATACCTGAAGCTGAATCCTCTCTCAGGTCACATCACAAGTGACCACACGGGAACTTCAAAACTATCATGATGCACACTGAACTCTTGCTTCCTCATGCTTCCTCCCGGAAGTGCTACAACAATGCTGGCCTCTCCCAGGCCTGTCAGTTGTCAATGGTCCCGTGGCTTCAGTATTCCATGATCCAGGCAGAAACTCCCAAGTCAGCCTTGCAACCTCCTTTTCCCTGATCCCCATATCCAAGCCATCTCTGTCAGTTCCTTTCGAAAAATGAATTGATTCCATTTCCTTTCTTTCAAGGCCACAACTCCCAGGCTTTTCCCAGTTCTCATGATCTTTCCCTGAATCCTCCTGATTTCCCTGGCAAAGCTCATCATCTCCAGCCTCTTCAACCTGTTCTCCAAAGGAAAGGCTTTGGAAATGCAACTCTCATCATGTCACTCATTTCTAGAGCCCCTCCAGAACCTTCACTGTCACTGCACTTAGAATGAAGTCAAAATGCCTGAACGTGCCCCACAAACTGCTATGCAAGCCAGTCCCAGTCTGTCCCCATTGTCACCTTCCATGAATCCCAGCCATTTAGTTCTCACAGACGTATGGATTTATATTTAATTAATTGTAAGAGCACTTTGCATAGTTACGGCTTTAACTTTCTGTAAGATATATTGTAAATATATACCAGATTTTGGCTTGTGGGACTAAAACAGCCATGCCTTCCGCACCCTCACAGAACAGCACAAATCACCCATCAGGAGTTGTTCCTGATGCTTCCTCATCCTCAGCAGAGTGGAAGCACCTGCCCTGCTTTACCTGGCAGGTCCCCCTGGGAGGGAACTCACCTGGAGCAAAGGGTAGAAGCTACAGAATGAACCACAAATCCAGGAACCTGAGAAACAAAGTTTGAGAAATAACCACCTTTAGAGATAGCAGGAGCAGACATCCTTCTGATGAAGGCACTGAAATTGCAGGGAAGTGGCCCTCCAGGGTTACTTCACTGCAGCTCCTGAGTGTTATTCAAAGGAGACTGTAACAATATGGCCCTTGATTGCCTGCAGTCCTAATTTTAGCTCAGATGCACTCAATACAACTGAATTGGCACGATTCTCATTATTGTATTCCTCCACAGCATTTTCGTTTGCCCAGCAACAGCTGTGTTATTCGTCTATTTCTTATAGAAGGTGAGCCTGGCACAACGGGCCCTTGCACAACAGGCCCTTGTTCCATGGCATCGTATGGTTCCCAATTATTTCCTTTTCCATGTCCAGACTGAAATTCAGTCCCAGCAAGTGGGCAAGTAAAGAGACCCAAAAGGAGAATTAGTGAAGAGACAACAGACAAGTGAGCAGCTGCCTTTTTATCCCTAACAGCAGAAAAAGCGAGGTGCAGCAGATAGCAGATGGAGGTACCTTTAAATACCTTTATCATCTCAGGCTTTTCACTGAAGATATCCAAAGAGGCAAGACCAGCTTCTCTCATGCCCCCTCCTATCGCCCAACAGTCATCCAAAATGTCAAACCACAGATGCAGACTTGGTTGCCTATGGAAGTCCCTGTAGCAAGTAAAATACTAATATTCAAAAATAGCATTTCACTCTGGGCACCTGGGACTGCAGTCACACATAACACTGGCTAGTTTATATTCTTGCATCTTTCGTACTCAGCCAATGTGTTTGCTATCCATTGTTCAAAAAGGTCCCAAGTGAAACCAGCAAACTGGATTTTGCTGCTCTGAGTCCAAAATGCATCATGACCAGCAAGGTCTACTGATATGAAATCCCAAAAAGGACTAAGGAAAGGGTGTGTTGAGCTGGAAATTCACTGATTTTCCTCTTCAAGAAATATCAGAACTTAAGAAGGGCTGTGGAGCTCTTGAAATAGCTCCTGCAGTTAATGGTCCTAACACTGCCTGTGTTCTACTGCACTATATGGGTACCCTTAAAATTAAGATGTGGCTGTGTGCCCTCCTGGCCAGGCTACAGCTTTAAAATCAAACAGGCTTGGATTTGAATGCAGATGCTGCCACTTAATAGTGAAGTGACACTTTGCTACTATGAACCTCCAACTCCTCTGTGAGTTATTCTTCCTTTGTATAAGGTGTTTAGAAAATAAGTCAAATATGAAAAGCAATTTGCATATTGCCTACCCAACAACACATTGTATTGTTAAGGAAATTCAAGATAAAATTTTAAGAGCTGGGGTTGTGGCTCAGTGGTAGAATGTTTGCTTCACATGTTTGAGACACTGGGTTCAATCCTCAGCAAAAAATAAAAATAAAAAAATATATTTTAAGCTGATACCCTAAAGATATTATTTATTTTTCCAAAATGAAATTACATCAAGGTTCCTATAAATGTCAAATACATTTATTTATTTCCTCAATAAATATTTCTTGGGCACCAATTATATTCCAAGCACCATTATAGGTACTTGGAATAAGCTAAGTAGTGTGCTGGTAAATATTTAATAACTAACTGGCATTCTGGGAGGCAGGTACAAGAAAGTCTTGATCTGTGGCATTTACCAATTACCATGGTATAAATTTCCTCACTATGGTGAATTCTAAGCACCTAAAATATGCACAGTCATCTCTGGCTTCTGCACAGCACTGGGTAAATCAATAAATCAACCATTATCTATCCATTCCTGCTGGCATAGAGCTTCCTTTCTGACCATTCCCCTTATGGGAAAATGTGACATAGTATCACCCCCTCACAAATCTCTTATAAAGAAGTTTTTAGGGCTGGGCACAGTAGTGTATGCCTATCCCAGCAGATTTGGAGGCTGAGGCAGGAGGATTGCAAATTCAAAGGCAGCCTCAGCAACAGCGACGAGCTAAGCAAATCAGTGAGACCCTGTCTCTAAATAAAATACAAAAAAGGTCTGGGGATGTGAGTTTAACCCCCTGTACTAAAAAAGAAGGAGGAGGAGGAGGAGGAGGAGGAGGAGGAGAAGAAGAAGAAATCTTCAGAGAAATGACAAATGAAAAACCAAAGAGTGATAGAGTTGAAAATATTTGTTATCATCATATCATCATACACTATCAACTCCTGATCAACCTGTGCTTCTATGAAGGAACACAGCTCATTTCAGAACAAAAACTGAGCCCCCAAGGTCACATTCTCCTCAAACCATAAATGATTTACATGACTTACTTTACTCTGGCTTTGTCCAAAGCACAGTTGACCCTACACTCAATCGAGGAGAACCTGACATAATTTCTTTCTCTTGGGGACCATTGAAGTATAGAGTATGCTCAGTGTAGGCAGAAACCAAATAAGGTGAGCTTTGTAGATACTATTCTTGGAGCTTTGCAAACACAAAAGACACAATTCATAGGTGACCTCCTGCCCCATCCCAAGAATAATCTCCCCAGGGCCAAGGCGTATGAGGTTAAGAGATAGAAGAAGGCCAAGGATGGTGAATTCTTAAACTCCCAGAACACAGATCTATGACAGTACTAAATATTTCCTGGAATTTCTTTTTTTAACAGAAAGCAGTAAAACTGGGGGAGAAAATGAATGAAACAGAATTTTTGGCAGTCTGGGAATTCACAACTAACTATTTGCTACACCCCATTTTACAATACTAACCTGGTCCCCTGTGGATTCCATGTACAGGAGCAGAGCCTACTAGCAGCTTAATGGTAGGCCTGGATGACTGGAACAGACCCGAACACTGGGTATGCCCAAAGCAAACACATCGGAACCAACATTTAGCCCAAATCCTCTTGCTCCTTGGAGTTGTAATGACATCTATCTAGCTATAATTACTCAATTTTACTCAACCTGCTCAAATGAAATCATTCAGTCATAACTATTGCTTGTGGACTTGCAAATCACAGTGAGATTAAACATGCTGTGCCTGAGTGTAGATTTGATGAGGCAAATGACTGAAGAAAATGTACCCATTTCTATTGCCAAAGGCTCAGGGAGAATCCAATATGACTGTCTACTCTTCCCCCATGACTTCCTATGCTAATAAAAGCAAATAGTAACAGGAGAAACTAGTCTCTGTCCTCAGCTGGTTGATACACATTGATCACATCCAACCTCAGACAGTTTTGCAGAGTCAGTAAGAGCCTGAAGATGGTGGGCTTGGACAAACTGAGTCCAAGTCTTGGCCAATTGTCTACTTGCTCTGTAACCTCAGGTTAGTTATAGTGAAGATCAGATAAATGACTGTGTAAAGCTTGTAACCCAAAACAATGTCTGGTATAAAATATACATACTATATATGTGTTAGCTACTATAGGGAAGAATTATGGGAGATTTGAAATGGATCCAAGGCATTGTTGGATATTATTGTTCATTGGAATGTTGGTATTACAGAGATTATTACCTTGTATAGGGTGTGCACATTTTTCTTTGACTAGGCTACTTTCCAACTTTGTAGAGATACAAGTTAAATTCTAGAAAATTGATAGCTATGCAAATTATTCTTGAACCTAGAAATGAATGACATGTCTCATGGAAGGCAATTCATATCACCTTGTAGATATGGACCAATTTTGCCAGTTTACAGTCATTTGTAAATTCATTTCAGCTTCTTTCCTTATCAGACGATAAATGAACTGCTTATTTGTGAACTGGCTGTAATTATATCTTATGGATTTTTTTTTGTTAATTATACTTAAAATTTTTGACTCATGCTAATTACATATATTTGTAGGCAAGTCATGATCTCATTCTCTTTTAAAATTTGTAATTTATTGCTAGCATCAACATCTCCATCATTTCTCATTTATTTATTCCCTCATCCACTCAACAAGCACTGCTGAATGACTAGTGCATAGCATGCACTATAGGTTTCCTCAATTTCTATATTACTTCAGTGTGCAGAAGGAATTTGGTATTAAAAAGCCAAGAGTTGCCTTTTGTTTTGAACCTAAATATTTTCCTACAGGCTTGTTTTTAACCACTCTGTTTAGGTATAAGCATTGGCTCAGGGTGTTCTCCCAACAATCTGAAAGAGGTCTCCTCCTTTTCAGTTCCAAAATGTACCAAGAGTACTTAAATATGCAATGTGTTTCAACATCATTTAAATTTCCTCTCCTCGACATTTGTCTTAACTGAGTGCCATTTTTAAGGTCTACCCTGACCCATACATAGAAAGCTATCTCTCTACTAGAGACAGATCTAAAAGTAAGAGAGTATACTGAGGACATTAAGTTGCTTTTGGATAAAAGTGTGATACCAGGGGTCACTGGTCCATTTGGTCTCTTAAGATTCTAAACATATAAATTACAAAAACTAAAAAGTAAAAAACATGCCACAGAAAAGCCAGTGCCACTGGACTTAGTTATAGCTTCAATTCTCTTGTCAACTCATAGATGAGTTGATATGAACCCAAACTTTCTTTGCCACCCAAGTTTATCAAAACGAGCCAACTGGGGAGTTGGGGAAGAATACTGGCTCGAAGGTGAGTTTTCCACCCCTTTAAATAAAACCCTTCTCCAAAGTTGTGTTCATGGTTCACCATCATCTGGAAGAAATCTGCTGATCCATCAGTTCCCAGACTTAAAGGCCAGGGCACACAGGGGACACTCAGGGGACCCCAGGTGCAGGCCCTGCAGCCTGAGAAAGTTCAGGTGCGCTGTAGTTCTCAGACATCATTTTGAACATCCTGACCTTCAGGGACTGTAAATGCTCATCCTGTTGGGGTTATTTTAAATCAAAGGCTGGCATGCCCACAGCTGCACAAGTAAGGAACGCCTAAGAAAATAAATACTAGTTAGGGGGTGATTTAATACAGTTAACTGCAGTGGGTGGAGGCTGGAGGCAGTAGCTTTTAACAAGTTTTATTTGAAAGACTAACTCGGTGCGGTTGTCACGACAGTTGTGTTTGTGGCCGGGGTTGTATTGCTAACAGATGGAAACCTGGCAGCTTTTCCTAATTCATGCAGATGCTCTACAAGAAGGAGTGACCAGGCTAAGTGATTCCAACGTTAACCTTACACAAACCGTTCTCCCCCATGTTAATAAACAGAATGTTTCAGGGCTGTTCTGGTCAAAACACTAGCAGAAACATTCAGCTGTTCCTCTCTTTTCATCTCCCTTCGGCCTCTGAGAATTCATTAAAAACATGAAAATTCTTCTGCAGAGAATCACAGCTGGAGCAAAAAAAGAATAATTTGCAAATATCCCCATCTGTAAACACCTTCTCTAGTCATCAAGTCACCTACCACATTAAGATCTCCAGGAAAAGGAGAATAAGCCAAGAGGAGACCTTTGGAATTTGGGTATTTAGGAAAGCCAGTGTCTACAGAGAATCTTCAATCCACTCTTGTCTTGGGGAGATCAAGTTCAGAACTACTTTGCAGTTCAAAATCCAACAAAACCAATGATGACAACAACAACAACAACAACAAAAAAAATCCCTATGGAAAAGAGCTCAGTATTTCATATGGAATCACCAAGCTTGCTTTTAAAGAAGCAACATTTCTTGAACTTTCTGTATTTTAAAACATTATGACACATGGAGACATACCCAAACAGAATCAGAATCAGCCTGCAGTAGAAACTGAAGAGGCGAACACCCCACACAGGAACAAGTTCTGGGAACTCCTGCTACACCCATATGCAAATCTTTTAACAATGGTGCTGGCTGAGCTCCCAGAGACAAAGATTTCCCTTTCTGTAGATTCTTTACCTTTGTACCAATGTGGCTGGCCACATGCCTCTTCTTTCTGGGCCAATGACGTGCAGGGTCAGATTTTCATTAATCCTCTATTATTTTAAAAGGGAAAACTGTAAAAGAACATTGAGTACACATTCTCAACAGATCTCCATGGGTAGATAATCATTGTACTTTTTCTTTTTTTTTTTTTTTTTTTTAGTTTCAGATAATTTGTAGAATGACAAATACAAATGACCTTCAAATAGTTTCCTAGAACTCCACCTTTATTTTCAAAGACTACATAACTGCACCCAAAGAATTTGGTGAGTTTAACCATTTCTCAAGATTAAACTTGTAAAGTATTTCTCCTTTAGCACAGACTGATACCATGCTGAGAGGGAAACTGCAAAAAATAAGGGGACCTGAGGAATTTATCAGGAGTGTTTTTTGCTTTAAATCAATCACAGAATTATTATTTTAACAAAGATGGGAGGGGGGAATCAATTGTGCTAATTGCATGAATAGTTTAAAGTATTTCTTAAATATGAAAATAAGGTTAGGTAGTAGGAAAGAGACATCTTTGCCAACATCATCTGTGCATGGTAATTTGCTACTTCTTAAGCTACTTTTTGATGATACCCCTGGACAACATAACACAAAATCAGTACATTGGACAGCCTGGTAGTCAACAGGTGTAGGCTATCCCTGACTCTTGGATATGACAATTGGAATCTCAATTAGTTAATGCTTTTTAAATGCCATGTATCTGCTTAACAAATGGCATCTCGGAGGAGGCAGTGAGGTCAGGACACGTATGTTCCTGGCTCCTTCTCTCCTTAGGTCACCTGTGGCTGACCCAGTCCCTGGGCTGTATCTCCTCTCTATCCCCCTTGCAGGTAATGCCCTGCCCTCCTCCCTTTATTTCTGGAAACATGTACATCACTCCTCTGCAAGGCTGTCCTACACTCTGCCCACACTTTGTAAATAACTGCTTATAAAATCCTCTAATTATCCTAACTTGACTGTGTCCTATATTTCCTGCAGAGACCCTGATTGAAGTACTATACTATCTGACATTGACTCTTAAACTGGGCCCCTTGACACCCCCTCTGCCAAAAGATTTACCGGTTGAAGTCAGAATTTCAATGGAATTGACTTCCAATTTAATTTTCTTTCATTTATTTTATGTATTTAAAAATATATTTCTGTGAAAGAAGCCTTGGGCTTCATCAGATCGGCAAAGGAGTATATATATATATATATATATATATATATATATATATATATATATATATATATATATATATGTATGTATTTTTTTAAAGGAGCAGATGGGCTGGGGATATAGCTCAGTTCATAGAGTTCTTGCCTTGCATGCACAAGGCCCTGGGTTTACTCTCCAGCACCACAAAAAAAAGTAGAAGATACAACAATGTGATCAGGTCTCTATTTATTCTCTCCTCTCAATTGCTCTGTACTGAAAGTGGTTACCTGTGGGTGGGAGGTTGAAGTCATCTCCTCACATGCCCTTTTTCTCATATGCCTTCACTTACTCTTAAGATGACGTTTTTAAAAAGGTTGAAAAGATGAAGATACAAGGATTATTTTCCCAGGTATCAAGAGGTGCTATTTACTGGATAGATCCTACTTTCCTTGGGAGAAGGCCTAGTAGCTCTTTTACTAGATTCTCTCAGTCTTTCCATCTTTGGGGTGTGTGTGTGTGTGTGTGTGTGTGTGTGTGTGTGTGTGTTTCACTGAAGTTCAAAGCCTGGCTAGTTCTTGTTTTCTCTTGTACCTGATTCTTTTCATCAAATACAAGTACATCAAGTACATCAAGGAGCCTGGATCCTCTAGGCTTCATGGATCTCTTCCTTGAAGAGCCCCAGCCATTTCTTTCTCCTATTTCAAAATTCTCTTCTCTGATATGACTAAGTTCCACGGAACTGGGAAGCAATACCCTGGCATCCTTAGTCTTCTCCCAACCACACTCATGGTTTTAATCTGTATAAACATCTGATTGTCATTAAACAAATAATTAATGCTAAATAATTAGATAAACAAAAACAATGGCATAGAAAGTAACTATAATCACAAACAAGTGCATAAATTTCCAGACAAGGTGGAAACAAGGAAGTAAGTCTCAGAACAAGAATGAGCAGAATTATCAGTCTTTTAATTGATAAGGAAATTGAGCAGTAACACACAAGGTGAGGAACTATGGATTATAAGTCGGTCTATGATTGAAATTTGAATTTATAGCTAACATGAGTTTATTAAAAAAAAAAAGTCCAAAAAGTAGAAAAAAATCTGGTGAGCAGTTTAAAACATGCAACTATTCCAGAGGCAGTGGAAAGATGAAACATGATATACAGACTAGGATAAGGGAAAGTTTGACATATGAAAACCAGCTGGAAGGAGGAACAGAAGACACCCAATTGTTTCAAAGTAAGAAACATACCAGGAAGCACAAAACAAATCCTTAAGCCTGTATGTACAGGCTTTGTCTGCACAAAGAAAGCATGTCCAAAATATATTATAAGATTGTCTCACACACACACACACACACACACACACACACACACACACACACACAAATGTCCTTCTTCCTTCTTCTTGACTGAATAATGCTAGAGTATTTGTTGAAAGGTTGAAGATATTTCAAATAGTAACCTACTGCCAGTTATGCCTCTTAGAGGTGGTAGTGAAGGGGTCCATAATTGAACCAATAGTTTAATTCCATTGTGAGTAAGAGAAGTAACTCTTAATAATAAATTTGTTTATTGATAATCAAGTCTTTACACCTGTGTGCCTCATAGAATTCCCTTTGAAAATATGGGTTTGTGATTGGAGAGATGAGGAATGGGATCCGTGAGAGAGTCTGTGTTAGTCAGCTTTCCATTATCATAATGAATATCTGAGATCATCAACTTATGCCAGGAAAATGGTTTATTTGGGCTCACAATTTGGAGGTTCCAGTCCATGATGGATTGGCCCTGTTGCTCTGGGGCATGTGGTGAAGCAGTCACATCATGAGAGCATACAGTAGAGCTCAGCTGCTCAAATGTAAAAAGTTGCAAAAAGAGTTCCACCACCTCCAAAAAGCACAAAGCACAAAATTAAGCCTTTAACACATGGGCTTCTGAGAGACCTTCAAAGAACCAAACTCTAGCAAAGAGGCTGCTTGGTTTCCCCTCCTCCCAGGCTCTGTTATCTCACCATTATGATAAGAGGCATCACCTGGACCCACAGAGTTGCCTTGACTTTGCATTTCCATCATCTATGCTTCCTCCAAAGGCCAGCTGGCCACACTGCAGATGTTCTCACTTGGTCAAGTTACTCTCTGATCCTCCATGAGACTCCTTCTTCTGACAATTGCCCTTGATATCCACTTGAAGATCTACTTCTCCATGCTTAGCTCTGCCTGCAGCTTCAACTCCCTAAGTGTAAGCCCATCAGCTCACTGTTTCCCTGGTCAAAGTGATAAGCTCAGGGGACATGAGTGTTATGGAAGCTCATAAATGTCCTGTTTTTGTTTAGGCCATTATGGTGGCACTTAGCACAGTGCCCAGATCTAACCAAATCCTCACTAAGTGACAGCCACTTTATGATTATTCCTAATGTTGGCCCAAATGGAGAGCAAACAAACCTCTACCACCTCCCTAGTTTAGTAGTGATAATATTAGACTATCTCAAATCAAATATTTTATGACTTCAGTGCATGAAAACATACCAGAAAAAATACTACCTATTACAAAGTTTATAATCTTAGATAAATAAATTTTGGTTTGCCAAATTTAGTGTACACCTTGGTAATGTTCTTATCTAAACTTTAGACATTAAATAAGCATCATCAAAGTTCTTGTCCAAGGCATTCTTTGACAGTTACATCTGTGTGTGGGGGGGGAATACCTGCTGTTTCTTATAAGCTCAATATGGGTCCAGGTCTCCATTTCCTCCTCTGAGTGATATTTCATTATAAAACACTATGGTTTTTCTCCTTTGTTCTTAGGATGGTAATACCCTTACAGGATCTTCTGAATTTCATGTCTTTAAGTGCTTAGTTTAGAGCCCCATCCTTCACTCGCACTGAGAGCACTCGGGTTAGGGCCATGGTGGCCTGTTAGATTCTCCTGGGGAGTTTTAGAAAAAATGCACTAAGAAAATCTAGCCTCAGACCAACGAAGTCAGTATCCCTAGTAATGAGTCTTCCCCCCAGAAGTTCTAATACACAGACAACACAGAGAACCACTGCAAAGGAACACAGGCAATGTGAACAATGGATCATCAGTTCAGTAAATAGTATGTAGTGCCCACTGAGTGCCGCTCAAAATATGCTTGCACACTAGAACCAAATGTCTGAACAGTCGCCATGAGCCCTTTATAAATTCAATTATTTAATAATTCAAGTATTGTGCTTTATTTGTATTTACTTGTACTGTCATCCAATTGATCAATTCAATTCAGTACTTCAATTTATGTAATTGATTTTGAATCTATTTTTTAAATACTTCTCCAGTAACATAGATTAGAGACTCCATCAATCAGGCAGATTTCTAAAATCTAATTAATTAAGAAGCCTTCTGAACAGAACTATGATTTAATATCTACACAGCAACCTTCCCATCCTACCACAGAAATCTATAAATCTAACATAATTTATTGGAAAGAAGCTGTAACTAAATGTCGCAGCTTTACAATTACACAGACTTCTTCATGGACTCAGTGTGTTGCAAATTAAATTTTTCTTCTCCATATATATTTATATGACATATTTTCCACAAACAAGGACTTGCTTTATGACCAATTTCATAAAGCTATTTAAGACATTATTTCTATCACATTTAATGAAAACAATTACATCTAACTGCACAGGAGGGATTAAAAAAACAATTGAGTGAAATATTGGTGGCAATAAAAACCCTGAACTAATGTCTAAAATCAGCTTGAAATAAAAAATGCTAGCATCCTATATTTTAAAACCTGTTATAGTAGCAAAAAATTCTCAAATCTAATTTAACACAGATGCATAACCGCATTCTAAGTACCCCAGTGAAAGGTCAATGTGACTACATTCATGAATTTAAGAACTCTCTCAGAAAAATTCATTTTCATGGAAGGTAGTTTCTTTTTCTCCTGCATATGGAAACCTGTCTATATACATTAAAGTGACTAAACATAATCATGATCCACAAACTGATGCTTATCTGGCAGTTTGGACAAGAAATGTATTTTCTCCGCACTTTGGGCTCTTAAGTCTCCATGAGCTTAGCCCCTTTTTATTTGATTTCCATTGAGTAAAAAGCCATAGTTACTGAAGCTTTAATGGAACACAAACTTTACATCAGGACAAAACAAACTACTTAGATATTTGTATAATAAAATTATGTGTTCTTAAAAATGTGCTTACTTATTTCAACTCACCTTCAATTCCATCTCTGCATGACTCTCTTTTTATAAACTGTCAGGGAGCCTGACTTTTCTCCCAAAATGACAATCAAAATATTTTTCTTAATAATAGACCATTTCCTTCAGATTTATGTATGTATGAATATGAATAAATGATTTTAGCATTAGACATATAATTTTAGCTACAGATATGTATAATTTTAGATTTGTATAATTTTAAAATATTTATAGATCACATAATTTTTTTGAATGATGACTGAATCAGTTTAACTCTCGCCATGAAGTATGGGAAGAGAAATGTCTGTACACCCAGGAAAGTATGCAGAAGACTATGTAATATTGGGAATTATTCTTTTCTCCATCTTAAAGATATCAATTTCTATGGATATTCTCAGCAAAGAAAAATTAGAAATCTAGGCCCAGCCAACCCTTCCATATTATATTCCTGTGTTATTTAAAATTAACTCAGACCAACAAAGATTTCATCCTAAAAGGCAGTGTCCACAGAATCTTTTTTTTAATTATTATTTTTTTATTTTATTTTGAGACAGTGTCTCCCTAAGTCACTTAGGGTCTTGCTAAGCTACTAAGGTTGGCTTTGAACTCACTGTCCTCCTGCCTCAGCCTCCCAAGCCGCTGAGATTACAGGTACACGCCACTGTTCCTGGCTCCACAGAATCTTAGTTCATGAATTATCAATGTTCTCCCACAAATCTTAGCCTCTATTAGGCCTTCACCTAAATAGAATAGAGGAAAATTGTGCAGGCATGAAGGGTTGTAGCAAGCCAGAGTTTTAAGAAAAAACACTTGAATTGAAATACCTTTATGGAAATGCTGTTCATCCCAAGGGATGTGTAAAATGTTTATCTTTCATAAAAATAAGTGCATTGCCAACCAACTTGATAGAGAATAGGTTTGTTTCCAGTAAAATGCATTCCTTTTTTTTTTCCTTTTGGTACCTCTTATAGATCAAAGGTGACCCAAAATGGGTTCTGTTTTATGTGTACTTTTATTTAAAGTAAGTGTTTAAACTGTATCCATTGAACTAACAACCAGTAACTCAATATCTATTGCTCTTGGGAGAACAGAGAAATTTTGATGCTTACATCAGCTTTGAGCATATTTGAAGAGGTTACAGTGAGACCAATAAGTGTGCATGTATTCAATGCATTTCTGACACACATACTACATATGATAAGGGTTAGCAATGCAATCTGTCAAGCAATGTAAAATCATTTCCCGTGTTTTTATCCAGAGAGAAGTACAAATGTACCACATTGCTTTTAGGGGGAAAAAATAAAAAAACAAATCAAATAATCATTATGATGTTTTTAATATTCTCAAATGCCTAAAAAGAAGCTTATTGGAAAACAAATCTCAGAAGCATAGACTGGAACTCAGGAGTTGCTAGACCTCTTAATTTCTTTCAGATAGACATTTTGTTTGAAAAAACAGTGCTGTCAAAAGAAGGATCCCCCCAGCCAAGCTTGGGAAGGAACTACTGAAATTCCCCCAGCTTGGACTTATTTCTATAAAGGTCAGTCATCAGACGGCTGGCTGCAAATGCAGACTGAGGAAGTGTGAGCACTAGGGAACCAGGCTCGGTGTCACAGATCCACACTCACACCCAAATCTCTCTCCCAAATATAGCTTACAAACATCGCAGCTCTGCCTTTACTTTTTCAACTCCTTTAACTTTTTATTGGACTTTTCCAAACACGAAAAAGCAAAGAGCCACATTTCTTGCAATTTTTTCCCCCTGAAACTCGTCTGTAATTCAACATCTGTAAAGAAATGAGTCCATGTTTTATTTTTCTCTGGAAGGCTTCATCTCTCCTACACACCCCGCCACCCCCCCACCCCCATGCATACACAGGGCAATTGCTTTTCTCTGCCCATATATTAGCAAATGTAACCAATAGGCTGCATCATTGGGTCTTCTGTTTTCTTGCTCAGGCTCGGTGTTCTCAGGCACCACTACTCGTGGCTACTTTCCTTGTCTATTGCATACTCTCCAACACAGCGGGGCAGACAGCCAAGATCTTTGCCATTTTAGTGGCTCAAGGAGTCTACCAGATAGTGTTCAGACTGGAGGGATGACCTCACAAGGAATTTATTTTTCCTTTTGGGTCTCCATTTTGTGAGTCGGACACAAACTGATGTATTTTTCTAAGTCAGGCCAAGGGACCTGGAACTATTGAGCCAGAATGAAAGTCTTTGAAAGTGTTCTATAGCTCCAGAGAACCTGTAAAGGGGAAAAGAAAAAAAAATGTTTAAAGTTGGATTGATCTTCATCTGAAAGCGAGACAGGAGTTCTACCCTGCATACCTTCATCAAACATGGCGACACAACAGGTAAAACCTTCAACACACCCATGTCAATAAATTCCCAGTAACGGTTTTCACAGCAGCTGCAATTCCTGTGTGGGTAGCATTTTCCATTCCTGCCGTAGGTGTGAAATTTAATGGCATGATGCAAATGCAGGATAGCCAAGTCAGCTACTGAGTTCCCTGATTTTTACTTTTTAAAAATTATTATCTTAATTATTAACACAAACCGATTGAGTGAATTGATGGGATTCATACACATGTTATGTTGTGTGTTGATTGTACCAATCTACCCTTCTCTGCCTTCTCCCTTCCCCTTTCTCCGTGCTATCATTGGACCCATTCCCATCCCTTCATTGTCTGGCTTTTCTTGACTTTAAACCAGTTGGGCTCAACATTATCCTCTCCATGCAAATAACACTTGTTTAAGTTATTCTCCATCCAAAGGAAGTCCTCAGGGCTCCTGGCCTTGACTGAAAACAAACCCAAGGCTAACTTCAGGATAATCCAGTCACTCACTGACTCCACAGACGGGATTAGAAGCTCAGAACTCCCCAGTTCACATATCCACTCTGCTTCAGATCTCTCTGCCGTGGATGGTTTGAGTTTTCTTTCTCAGTAAACACATGGAAAAGCTGAAGTACAAATGCTGGGGTGCTGGCATATATGAGGTAGTTATGCTGACTTTTTATAGATCTTTGAAGTTTTATGGACTTTCCAAGTATCATCTTAAGCACTGAATTGAGTTTCAACAGAAACATCAAATATCAGGAATAGAAAAGTTCAGTTTGTAGCCTGATACTTTAACTGCTTAGTTAATATGATAGTTGTATTTCTTTTTTTTTATCAGTAGCAAGTTGGTAGCTGATAATATTTTCAATGAGCTCTAAAATTTCTTCATAAAAGCACATAATCTCAAGACAAGGTATTGAGTTCTACCTGCCTAAAATAAAGAGGCAACACTATTTCCAGTGAAAATAGCATTTTTGCCCCATGAAAAATGTTATAAACTAACCTTGGAATTCCTGGACTCTTGAGACCTGGTTGTAACCCAGGCCCATTTCACAGGTTTGTTGGATAAGACATTAAGGGTTATGGTCCTCTGTGTGAGTGATCCAGATAGGCTCATATTTGACACATATGGTATCTTTGAGTGAAGCGGTAAAGGAACCCTGCAACAAGTCAGTCCTCATTTCAAGTTATAATTTAATTTCAGTTTTTTTCCCTGATGACTGCCTCTTGCCACAGTCCAAGAATCCATCCAGAAAACCTTGGGCTGATCATAGCTTTGCTAATATTAAAAGCCAGGTGCCTTTGTGCAGGCATTGCCTTTGTAACCAACTGCAGTGACCTTGGTAATGGAAAACCAGCTCTGACCAAGCTACATAGGCATTATAACATGGCTCAAAAGCTGGGCTCATTTATGCCTAGATATAAACCAGTTCTACAGTTCATTAATTACCACTTTCTCTCTCCAAGCCTCACTCCTTTCATATGTAAAACTGCCATGATATTATTTCACAATTATGAATTAGTATATACAAAGTCCTTTGCATAATGGATGGTACATATTAAGTGTCAAATACCCTGTAGTCTATTGGAATGATCCTAGTTTAGGAGATTGGAAGTCTAGGTTTTACCTTTACAAATAAATGTGTGGCCTTAAAAAATCTCATTAATCTTCAATTTCTTATCCTTCATCTCATGGGGTTTGAGATAATGAAAAGTAAAAATACCTGCAACAATATTCCCATATTGTTGCATTATCAGTAATTATTTATTCAGTTTATCCATAACTTAAAACTTTAGTAAATCTTAAATGTTCAAGTGAGAATACCAATAAATATGGTTAGAATTTAGCTTACCCAAAGAGGGCAGAAGAGAACCAGGGTAAAAAGATAACAGTAGTTTTTCAGGAAGAAACAGCCTGGCTCATCCAGCAAGGGTAGTGGTTTCTTAAGACAAAAAATAGCCCTGTTCAGCAGTTCACTGCAATTAGCAAACCAGTTTTCAAGTTTGTTCTGCTACACTGGAGAGAAAGTTCTCACCAAGAAACTGATAAATATTGACAACAGCCCAGGTGTGCCTGTGCTTGATTTTATGAAGCTCATTTTTTTTAATGAATCATTCATTTTATTGAGGTAAATTTAAACATATAAACTGCCCAAATATGAACCTTTAAATTTAGTTTTAAAGTTTCTTGACATGATATCTGTGCATATTTATGGAGCAGAGTATGATAATTTGATACTTGTATACAATGTGTAAATGATCCAATTGGAGTAATTACCAGTTTCATCTCTTCAAGCATTTATTACTTCTATGTGTTGAGAACTTTAGGACTCTTCTAGTTATTTTGAAACACCAGAAATCATTGTGGCTGTAGTTACCCTATATAGCACAGTTATATAAATCTTTTTACATGACTTTTTCATGGCTAAAAACCTTCCCAATGATAACAGCAAGATCTGAATGGGTTGCACACTCATACAGTAAAGGATGTTTTGGAAACATGGCCATCACCCTTGGTTGAGATAAATATTTTAATATAGGCAACTTCATGTGAGAGTAGAAAGGATCAGAAGGTCTCCTATACTTCTGAATCACAAAAAAGGAAACTAAAGGAGGCCTACATTGTCAGTTCTTTTTGTCATAATTTTATAGAAACTTTTTAAAGAGATTAGTTTTGTTCATTATCCCCTCCCTGACTCATTTTTGTAGGCTTGAAATGGTGCTGCTTATTTTAGGATTCTCCAACCTCCAAAAATTACACAACCATATATCCCCTTATTTAGACCTTCCATCCTAAGAAAAGAGAGAACAGGTCAGAAATTGGATAAGAGAAGCTGACCTCAAAGACGACCTCAAAGCTGACCTCAAGGTGATGGAAACAACCTGAAAATCTTGTGCAAATTAGCATATTTATAGAGTAGTACACACATCTAATCTCTATCTGTTGGGCCAGTCAAGTGATAAAATCCCAATACTGCCTTCTCTGCCCTTCCTAGTCTGGAGAGACCCAAAGGTCAGGAATCTGTAGCTGCATTACTGATAAAGACAACCAGCTTATTAATTTAAAATGTCACTGAAAATAAATGAGGATTCCTTTCTATGTGTCATCATCAGCATGAGATTTATGTTATAAAATATTTCAGCATTCTGCTGTTGGACTTTGGAATATGCTGTATATCTGGGACTTGATTGTTTTTTGTTTGTTTGTTTTGTTTTCAACAATCTTTTATTATAAGTTTTCACATGAGTCAAGCAGAATACTAAGCACTAGAGATGGAAAAAAATAAGAGGATAAATATCATGAAATAGTAACATTTGGGGGGCTACATTTAGAAAGAAAGAATTTTTAAAAACAAACTACTCATTTCTCAGATACTCACAGTGGTAGTAATAGAATTTAAAGCACATCAAAACAATATATAATGATAAGTATTGTAATAAAGAAGAAATGTTTTGTGTGAGCCTCTAAAGTAGGAAATAATGAACTTGCTAGGGATTCAGGTAGGACATAAGAGGAAATATGTGATGACATTCATTTTCAGTAACATAAAAATGAATTAAACCAAGTGCAACTTGTTCTAGGTATGCAAGGCTGCGCCAGCATTCAAAAATAAATTAACATAATACCTCATGTTAAGAGACTAAAAAAGAAAAATTATATGTCTATATCAATAGATGCAGAAACTCTAGTGTAATTCCTAGGTCCTTGATCCACTTTTGAGTTGAGTTTTGTGCATGGTGAGAGATAGAGGTTTAATTTCATCTTGCAACATACCGATTTTCAGTATTCCCAACATGGTTTGTTGAAGAAGCTATCCTTTCTCTAATGTATGTTTTAGGCGCCTTTGTCTAGTATGAGGTAACTGTATTTGTGTGGGTGGTCTCTAAATCTTCTATTCTGTATCATTGGTCTACATGTCTATTTTGGTGCCTATGCCATGCTGTTGTGGTTACTATTGTTCTGTAATATAGTTTAAGGTCTGGTATTGTGATGCATCCTGCTTCACTTTTCTTGCTAAGGATTGCTTTGGCTATTCTGGGTCTCTTGCTTATCCAAATGAATTTCATGATTGCTTTTTCTAGTTCTATGAAAAATGTCATTGGGATTTTAATAGGAATTGCATTAAATCTGTATAGCAGTTTTGGTAGTGTGCCCATTTTGACAATATTAACTCTGTCTATCAAAGAGCATGGAAGATCTTTCCATCTTCTAAAGTCTTCTTCAGTTTCTTTCTTTAGTGTTCTGTAGTTTTCATTGTAGAGGTCTTTTACCTCTTTTGTTAGATTGATTCCCAAGTTTTTTTTTTTTTGAATGAGCTATTTTTCCTAATTTCCCTTTCAGTAGATTCATCACTTATGTATAGAAATGCATTTGATTTGTGGGTATTGATTTTATATAGTGATACTTTACTAAATTCACTTATTAGTTCTAGAAGTTTTCTGGTAGAATTTTTTGGATCTTCTAAATATAGAATCATGTCATTGGCAAATAGTGATAGTTTGAGTTCTTCTTTTCCTATACGTATCCCTTTAATTTCTTTTGTCCATCTGATTGCTCTGGCAAGAATTTCAAGGACTATGTTGAATAGAAGTAGTAAAAAAGGGCATCCCTGTCTTGTTCCAGTTTTTAGAGGGCATGCTTCTGATTTTCCTCCAGTTAGAATGATGTTGGCCTTGGACTTAGCATAGATAGCTTTTATAATGTTGATGTATGATCCTACTATTACTAGTTTTTCTAGTGTTTTGAACATGAAGAGAGGCTGTATTTTATTGAATGCTTTTTCATCATCTATTGAGATAATCATATGATTCTTGTCCTTAAGTCTATTGATGTGATATATTACATTATTTGATTTCTGTATGTTGAACCAACCTTGCATTCCTAAGATAAACCCCACTTTATCATGGTGCACCATCTTTCAAATGTGTTTTTTATGTTGGCTAGGATTTTATTGAGAATTTTTGTGTCTATTTTCATCAGGGATATTGGTCTGAAGTTATCTTTTCTTGATATCTCTTTGAAAAAGTAGGCTCAAATCTTCATTGTGTCGGATTAGGCCCCTCCTCAACAAGACTCCTAAAGCAGAAGAAATAAAATCAGGAATCAATAAATGTGATGAATTCAAGCTAAAAAGCTTTGTTTCAGCAAAAGAAAGAATCATTAAGGTGAAGAGAGAGCCTATAGTATGGGAGCAAATTTTTACAACATGCATATCAGACAGAGGACTAATCTCTAGGATATATAAAGAACTCAAAAAACTTAATACCAAAAATAAAAACAACCCAATTAATAAATGGGCTAAGGAACTGAACAGACACTTTTCAGAAGAAGATATACAAGCAAGCAATAAATATATGAAAAAGTGTTCAACATCTTTAGAAATTAGAGGAATGCAAATCAGAATTACTCTAAGATTTTATCTTAGCCCAGTCAGAATGGCATTTATCAAGAATACAAGCAATAATTAATGTTGGCGAGGATGTGGGGGAAAAGGTACACTCATACATTGCTGGTGGGATTGTAAATCGGTGCAACCATTCTGGAAAGCAGTATGGCGAATCCTTAGAAAACTTGGAATGGATCCACCATTTGACCCAGCTCTCCCACTCTTTGGTCTATGCCCAAAGGTCTTAAAATCAGCATGCTATAGTGGCATAGACACACCAATGTTTATAGCAATGGAATTCACAATAGCTAAACTGGGAAACCAACCTAGATGCCCTTCAATGCATGAATAGATAAAGAAACTGTGGTATATATATACACAATGGAATATCACTCAACATTAAATGAAAATAAAATTATGGCATTTGCAGGTAAATGGACAGAGCAGCAAAGTAAGCCAATCCCAAAAGTGTAAAGGTCGAATGTTTTCTCTGATTAGTGGATGCTGATCTGTAATGGGGAGGAGAAGCACGGGAAAAAATGGAAGATCTTTGGATAGGGAAAAGAGGAGTGTAGGGAGGGGTTATGGGGTAGGAAAGATGGTGGCATGAGATGGACAACATTACCCTAGGTACATGTATGATTGCACAAATGTGTGTCTCTACATCATGTACAGCCAGAGAATTGAAATGTTTCACTCCATTTGTGTATGATGAATTGAAATGCATTCTACTGTCATGTACAACTAAGCAGAACAAACAAAAATAATAATAATAAGTAAAATAATAGAATGCTCAAACATTCTCAATATCACATAATAGTTCTTTTAAAAAGAAGATGCAGGGAAAAAATTGATAAAATCTATTGGTCGTCGTTAGAATAAAATCTCCAAGCAAACTGAAAATGGAGGGGAACTTCCTCAATTTGGTGAAGAGTACCTGCAAAATCCTACAGGATGATATCTTACTTCATCTGAGAAACTAGGTGCTTTGTCTCTAAGATCAGAAACAAGTTAAGGATACCCCCTCCCACCACTCCTACTCAACATTATATTGGAAGCCCTAGCTAGGGCAATAAGACAAAAAAGGAAATCGAAGGTATATAGATTAGGAAGGAAGAAATAAGTCTTTCCTTTTTTCTATGTAGAAAATGCTGAAGATTTGACAAAGTAAGAACAAAAGCAAAACCTCACACATAACTTCTAGATTATAGCAAGTTCTTGGGATATAATGTTAATATTCAAAATTAAGTGACTTTCACTTTATCAGATATCAACATTCGAATTTGAAATTAAAGACACAATAACAGTTATATTGATAAAATAAATCAAAGAAGATCTGAAAGTTGTAACATTTTCACCAGCAAAATTAACTAATTAGTATTTTCACGTAGTCTAAAAACTAAAATAAATCCTTAAATGCATATTGATATGATTAATGAATAGAGTCTTAGATGAAAAATAAACAAATCTCCCTTGCAGAACAATTCCAAATAAATTATACATATACTTTACCCTAAAACAAGGGAAACCTAACTTGTCACTTTTATTCTTTTGCTGTTTTTCAAAATTTATTTATTTATTATAATTTGTTATACATAACAACATAATGCATTTCAACTTACCGTACACATATAGAACATCTTTTTTTCATGTGTCTGGTTGCACACAAAGTAGAGTCACACCATTCATGTCTTCATGCATGTACTTAGGATAATGATATCTATTTCATTCCACCATCTTTCTTACCCCCATTCTCCCTCCCCACTCCTCCCTTTGCCCTATCTAAAGTTTCTCCATTCTTCCCATGCTCTTCCAACAACCCTCATTATGGGTCAGCATCCACATATCAGAGAAAATATTCATTTGTTTTTGGGGATTGGCGTACTTCATTTAACATGATATTTCCCAACTCCATTTACCTGCAAATGCCATGATTTTATTATCTGTTAATGCTGACTAATATTTCATTGTGTCTATATACCACAGTTTCTTTACTTATTCATGCATTGAAGGGCATCTAGGTTGGATCCACAATTTAGCTATTGTGATCATGCTGCTACAAACATTGTTGTGGCTGTGTCACTGATGTAAGCTGTTTTAAAGTCCTTTGGGTATAGACTGAGGAGTGGGATAGCTGGGTCAAATGGTGGTTGATAAAATACAGCACCCCTTCATGTTCAAAACAGTAGATAAACCAGGGATGAGGACCATATCTTAACATTATAAAACCCATCTATGCTAAGCTCAAGGCCAACATCATTCTAAATGGAGAAAAATTGAAAGCATTCCTTCTAAAAATTGGAACAAGACAGAGATGCCCTCTTTCACCACTTCTATTTAACATAGTTCTTGAGAGTCTAGCCAGAGCAATTAGACGAAAGAAATTAAATGGATATGGATAGGAAAAGAAGAACTCAAACTATCACTATTTGCTATCAACATGATTTTATACCTACAGGATCCAAAAAATTCCACCAGAAAACTTCTAGAATTAGTAAATGAATTCAGCAAAGTAGCAGGATATAAAATCAACACCCATAAATCAAAGGCATGTCTGTATATCAGTGGCAAATCCTCTGAAAGGGAAACAAGGAAAACTATCCCATTTACCCTGCACCTAATAGAAGAAAAAGGTCCAAATCTTCATCATGTCATATTAGGCCCCAACTTCCTTAACCAAAAAAAAAAAAAAAAAAAAAACCCTGAGAATCAACTTAATGAAAGAGGTGAAAGACCTCTACAACAAAAATTACAGAATGCTAAAGAAAGAAATTAAAGAAAGACCTTAGAAAATGGAAATGTCTCCCTTGTTCTTGGATAGGCAGAATTAATATTATCAAAATGACCATACTATCAAAAGTACTATACAGATTTAATGCAATTCCAATCAAAATCAAAAGCAATCATGAAATTCATCTGGAAAAATAAGAGGCACAGAATAGCCAAAGCAATCCTTAGCAAGAAGAGTGAAGCAGGTGGCATCACTATACCAGACCTTAAACTATACTACAGAGCAATAGTAACAAAAACGACATGGTATTGGGCACTAAAATAGACTTGTAGACTAATGATATAGAATAGAGGCACAGAGACAAACCCACATAAATACAGTTATCTCATACTAGACAAAGGCACCAAAACATCTAGTGGAAAAAAAATAGCCTCTTCAATAAATGGTGCTTGGAAAACTGAAAATTCATATGTAGCAAAATAAAATCAAGCCCCTATCTCTCACCATGCACAAAACTCAACTCAAAGTGGATCAAGGACCTAGGAATCAGACCAGAGACCCTGCACCTAATAGAAGAAAAAGGCCTAAATCTTCATCATGTCATATTAGTTCCCGACTTCCTTAACAAGACCCCTATAACACAAGAAATATATCAAGAATAAATGTGATGGATTCAAACTAAAAAGCTTCTTCTCAGCTAAAGAAACAATCAGTGAAGCGAAGAAAGAGCCTACAGAATGGGAGCAAATTTTTACCACATGCACATCAAATAGAGCACCAATCTCTAGGATACATAAAAAACTCAAAAAACTTACCACCAAAATAACAAATAACCTAATCAATAAATAGGCCAAGGAACTGAACAGATACTTTTCAGATGATTTACAATTAATCAACAAATTTATGAAAAAACGTACAACATCTCTAACCATTAGAGAAATGCAAATCAAAACTACTGTAAAATCTCATCTCACTCCAGTCAGAATGCCAGCTATTAGGAATACAAGCAGCAATAAGTGTTGGGGAGGATGTCGGGGGGAAAGGTACATTTATACACTGCTGGTGGGACTTCAAATGGGTGCAACCAATCTGCAAAGCAGTATGGAAATCTTGGAATGGAACCAGCACAACTTGCCACTTTTAAGGATGGGCTATGTATAGTGACTTCTTTCCGGAGAGTAGAGTATGAAAAGGGCATATAAAAACCAATTTCCAGTGGGAAACTTGACAATACTCCTTTAACCAATATCAATGTCAACGTCAACATCCACAAGTCATGTTAATAGTACATGCTCTTGATATGATGTGGTGAAAATTGTGTCTGTCTCTGGGGTCTTCATTCCCTATACTAAATATGAGAAAAATATCATGCAAATTCCAACAGAGGGGCATCCCATAATATATCTTATGATTACTTCTCAAAACTATTAAGATCCACAAAACAAGGGAAGTCTGAGGAATGTCAACCAAGCAGAACTTACAGAGCTATGATAGCCAAAGGTAATGTGGTGTTCTGGATGGGATCCTGGAACGGAAGAGACAAACCAGGTAAAATATAAAGAAATCTAAATAAATGGTGGCCTTCCGATAATAATGACATATACTAATGTAAGATGTTAGTAACAGGATACTGTATATGGAGGATATTTGGGAATTCTCTGAACTCTCTGCTCAAAATCCAAAACTGATCAAAAAATAAAATTCATTAATAAAGACATAACTCAAAAGAAAAAATATTAATTTCTCAGTGATAAATTGAACAAAATATGTTGAAGACCTGCTTATTAAAATCTACAAGGCATTGATAAGAAAAGCCCATGCCTGTATCCCAGCTCTTAGGAGACTGAGACAGGGGCAAATCTCCCAACATGCAACATAATATAATATGTTTTGCAAAACAAAACAAGGCATCAACTAAATAGAGGAATACATTTTTCAAGATTCCTAAGAAACAATTCTAAAGAGCTAATTTCCCCTAAGTTGATCTCTGGTTCAAATACTTCAATCAAAATCTCAGAGGGATTTTGCAGAAATAGGCAAGGTGACTTTAAATTTATATGAAAATGTGAGTGACCTAAGATAGTCAAAACTACTTTTAAGAAAGAGCAACAAAGTTGGACACTTTCCTAAGTACTTTGAAGCTTATTATAAGATATAATAATCATGACAGATAGGTCCCAAGGAAGACAAATGATCAATTTGTCTCCAAAAATATAATCAATTAATTTTCAACAAAGGTTTTTAAGGCAGTTTACTTAGGAGATAATTATCTTTTCAACAAACTGTGCTTAAAAGTGCAAAAATAAATAAATAAAAGTAAAAAAATTTAAAAACACCTTAACACTTACCACACAAGATATACAAATGAATCCAAGTCCTGAAAGGAAAGTTAAAATTTATAAAACTTCCAGAGGAAAATAGAGAAGCAAAATCTTAGTTTTATTGGGTTAGGCAAATATATCATCAATAGGACCAAAAAAGTCACAAACTATAAAAAAAATCTATTATTCGGTTTTCATCCAAATTAAATCCTTGCATCTTCCAAAAAACATTGTTAAGAATATTGGAGAGATTGATAGATCAAAAATAGGACACTTACAAAGTCAATCCAAAGAAAGGACTAGGGGTAAGATATTTTGAAGTAAAATAACGCACAAGATATTGGGAAGTCATACAATTGCTCAAAGTAACAGACTAAGGAGTCTAATATTCATAGGAAAGAAAATTAAAACTTAAAGAAGGCAATAGTGTCTACAGACATTACTTTGAGATATATAGGAGTACAGGATTGGCATCTCCATGGAGTATCTATGTCCTCCCATGTGGCTGTAGAGACAGTGAAGATCCATGAGTGGGATCAAGAAGAAATAAAAAAGAGTAGAAAATTACAAAAAGCCTAGTTCTTGGGTCTGAAAGTGGCGAAGCTTAGGAGTCTTGACCAAAGGAAGGTGAGTAAATTGAAATGACAAGTTATGTGAGAAAATCAAGGTATTACATTTGAGATTTCAGAATAGGAAGAGCTCCAGGCAATGGCCGCGTCTAGAAGGTAACTGAAAGAGAGTTTACTGAAGGGAAGTGGAAGCAGTGACCCCTTACTTTTCAGCTTTATTGATAACTTTAAGGGGTCTAGTAGGAAGTCCTTAGGTAACTGGCAACATTCCATTGAAAGGGATTGTGCTGTCTGGTTCTCTCCACCTCCGGTTCTTGTTTGAGATGTGGATGCTCACTCCAACTGATGCTCCTGACATGACGTTCCACCATCGGCCACCCTCACCAGAACTGAGCCAAAGCTAGTGCCCTGCCCTTAAACCTCAAAGACTATGAGCTAAATATGTTTTTTTAAAAAATAAACAATTGGTTACCTCAAATGTTTTGTTATAGTAGTACAAAACTGATTAATAGAGCATACCTTCATGAAACCATTACCATGATCAAGATAATGAACATATCCCTAATCCTAAAACATGTTCTCACACCTCTTTGTAATCCTTCATTTCTTCCTACTCCACTATACTCACCCCATTCCTAATAAAACCTGTTTGTTTTAGTCCTCTCCTGTTGTTATAACAAAATACCAGAGACAAGGTGACTTAACAGAAATTTATTTCTCCCAATTCTGGAGGCTGGAATGTCCAAGATCAAGAGCCTAAAGATTTGTTGGTGTTTGGTGAGGTCCCACTTCCCGGTTCATAGATGGCAGTTTCATTTTTGTATCCTCACAAGGTAGAGAGAGGTCACACACAAAAAAGTTACCCTTGTCTTCTCTTTTTCTGCACTTTGCCTGCAATGCATCAGGAAATTCTCTTGGCTATACCTCAGAAGCTTATTCAGAATCCAACCACTTCTAAATACTACTAATCTCGCCATTTTGGTCCCAGCCCTTGCCTCCTCACTTTGATCATGCCCATGGTCTCCTATCTGGTCTCCTTGCTTTTTCTGTTGCTCTCTCTTTGGTCTATTTGTTCACAATATATCAACAGAGTTGTCTTTTCAATATGTACACAGCCACATCAATGTTTATAGCTGCTCAATTCACAGTAGCTATGGAACCAACCTAAATGTCCTTCAATAGATGAATGGATAAAGAAAATGTGGTTTATATACACAATGGGAAATTGTACAGCCATAAAGAAGAATGACTTTATGACATTTGCTGGTAAATGGACGGATCTGAAGACTACCATGCTAAGTAAAGTAAGCCAGTTTCCCCAAAACAAAGATAAAATGTCTTATCTGATATGTGAAAGTTAATCCACAGTAGGGGTGGGGGGTGAGGGGAAGAATAGAAGTGCAATAGATTAGACAATGGGGAAGGGAGGGAAGGGAGGATATGAAAAGAAAAGACAGTGGAATGAATCTGACATAACTTTCCCGTGTACAGACATGAAAACAACACAGTGAATCCCACCACGATGTACGTTCATAAGAATGGGACTCTAACTAGAATAATATATAGTCCATGCTTGCATATTTATATCAAAATGGATTCTTCTAGTGAAAGGAGGGGAAGGCAGGGGATGTGGAGATAAGAAAAAGAGTAGAATGAAACAGACATTATTATTGTATGTATGTATGTGACTGTATGACCAATGTGATTCTACAGTATGTATACTCAGAAAAATGAGAAATTATATCCCAACTATGTATGATAAAAAAAACTAAAAATAAATAATTTTTTTAAAAATGAAAAGAATGTTCCTGTCACTTCTTTGCTCAAAACTCTGCAGTGCTCCCCATTTCTCTTAAAGTCAAAGTGCCTTGCACTTTCCCCAGGATCTTCTGTGACCTCACCTCCTACGTCTCCCCCTCATCATCTGCCATATGACCCTCCTTGTTCCTTCAATATGTAGAGCACAGTCCTGCCTTAGACCCCGCAGTTCTTCTGTCAGATATCCACAAGGCTCTATTTCTTGTGATATCTCATTCCTCCTTCAGGTCTTTGCTCATATCATACCATTCAGGTGAATCCTAACACTACTTATATTTGTGCCTTCCTCAGCCCCCTAATCTGCTCTGTGTTTTCTCTTTTCTCTATATTGCTTATCATCTACTACAAACTTTATGGTTTAATTATTCCATTTCTTTTTTTTAAAGAGAGAGAGAGAAGAGAGAGAGATAATTTTTAATATTTTTATTTTTCAATTTTCTGTGGACACAACATCTTTATTTTATGTGGCGCTGAGGATCCAACCCAGCACCCCGTGCATGCCAGGCGAGCACGTTACGGCTTGAGCCACATCCCCAGTCCCTAATTATTCCATTTCTTACCAATATGTTTTTGTTAAAAAAAATATGAACACAAGAATCACCACTAGTTTTGCAAGCTCAAATCAGTGCTTGACACATGCAAAATATTTGACTGATATTTGTTGAAGAAGTTGGTGAAATTTTGGTGCTTCATAGATACACTAATTCATAAAAGAATGGGTTATAGATACAAAATGTTGAGTTCAAACGTGCTTCTATCAAAATACTTCATCCTGTGCCTTAGTTTCCTCATCTGTAAACTAGGGGAGGTTGTTGTATGTGAATTACAGAGTTATTGTGAGGATTAAAATAGTGAATACATTTAAAGTAATTAAAACACTGGTTGAAGCACATTAAGCACTTAGTAACATTAACGATTTCTTCTTCCATTCCTCTAAACAGCTATATAAAATACTGTCTATCCTCAAGCCTACATACTTTATATTTTCAACAAGAAAATTTGTCCCCTGTTCAACAGAACATCAAATATACTATATATCTCTCATCAAATATACTATATCAAGCAAAACTCTTCCCTCCTTCCATTAAAATATACTGATGCTTTCAATGATCTTTTCTCATTTTAGTGACTAAATGAAGGAGGTGACCCTTCTCCCAGGGGCACCTGCCACCACTTGTGCTCTGAAACCCTTCTTCTTCTATCTCAAAGATGGTGTTCTTTCACTTATTCCCCCTTAGTCTGTCTTCCATCCTCCTGCTTCTCCTGAATTCCACTCTCAGTAGACACGCACACATACAATCAAGCACACACACACAGTGACCCCCCACATTTATATTCCAAAAACAAATTAATAAAAATTTGTGATTCACTTGCTTCAAATTGAAATCCCTTTCTAAATTCCATTCTCTTCTCTTCTCCCTTTTTCATAGTGAAGCATCTTAAAGCAGCATAGTGTATTGAATATCCACCCTTTCTTATTTTCGATGTTCTTTCCAATGTGCCACATTCCACCATTCTTCCCACAATTACAGCAACATTGCTCTCACCAATGACACTAACATGCTCCATGCTTCCCTACCCAGTGGTAGGTTTTCTCTTCTCCTCTAACTTGTTCTCTGTGTCTTTGGACTACGGGAAGCCCCTGTCCTTCTCCTTCTGTGACATCAATTGAGCGTTCCTGATTCAGAGTACCATGATTTGTCAATCTGGGGTGATATCATTGTTTCATCTTTTTCCTTCCCTTAAATTTCCATGTCCTCCAGATCTTTGCCTTTGACTCTCCTGACACAACACTACATCATTTGGTTCCTCACATCTGGAAGAAAAGCCCAGACCTCATTATACATGTCTCTTTAAATACATTCAAAATAAAATTCATTCTGTCCCAAACTGGGTATATATCATCAAGATGTTTTTCTTTCAGTCTTTTATATCTCACTGAATGATGCTACATCTATCGGTGCACTTGCAGAAATTTGGCAAACATCCCAGATTCTTTTTTTTTCTCATTTAGCCTTCAAATCAAGTTACCAAGTCCTACAGATTCTACCTTCTTAATATCCACTCATACCCACGCCATTCTCTCTATCCCCAAAGCCATTACCTTAATCCAGGCCCTCATCACTTCTTGCCTGGATTACTGCAACTTCCTCCTAACTACTCCAGCCTGGCATGACTCCAATCCCTACTCCACACAGTTGCCAATGTATTATTTCTAAAACACAAATCCGATCATGTCACTCCCCTGCCTAAATTCCTTTAGTGGCTCCCCATAGCTTCCAGGATAAAATTAAAACTCTAGCTTAACACAGGGTACAAAATGATGTGATGCCTATACACATTCTACCTCTCCATCCCCACATCCCCACCATCTATCCCCACAAACTCCTCACTCTTGGCATTATGCTCCAAGCTGTTCACGCTAACTCCTCATGCCGCCACAAATGGGGGGAATGGAGTGCACTTCCCTCATCCCACCTTGGTGACTGCTTTTCATCTTCTAGGAAGTCAGCCCTGATTCACTAAGGAATAGTCATCTCCATATAATTTAACACATCACTTTCATAACCACTATTTATTGATCCCAATTATATACCATGTAGTTTTATATACTTTTCAAATATTATCATCACCTCTAATTCTTGCAATGACACTTCAAGATAGCAATGTTATTTTCCCTCTTGGTAATGAATAAATTAAAGTTTTTAAAATTTCTGTAACTTGCCAAAGTTTATAATAGCTTAAAAAGTTAAAAAATTCCCTTCTTAAAGCCCTGCTTCTAAATCAGTGCTCAAGCTGCTTTATCCTTGAGTATGTTCATGGTTGGATCTAGCGCAGGGCAGGTTATGGATAGACAAATATGTGAATGAGTTTGATTCTGGATACACTGACTTTGAGGCACTGTAGGTCTTCCAAGTTGGCGTGGTGGACCTGAGGCTTTGGATCTCTATCAGACAATCTAAGTCAGAGGAGACTTGTGACTCAGCACTAGAAACATCACAACCAAGCACAGGATTGAGGGGAAAACAACAAGATCCACGGACTAAACTTGGAGAAAAAAAGGACACTGAGGTAATTTAACAATCAAGCCTGAAACAGAGACAAATGTGGAGTGGGAGGCACAAGAGATCACTCTAATAATGTCTCTATTGTTAACAGTAGGGAACCACCAACAGGAAGGATGAGAAGGAAACACACTCATTCCTACTCTGTTCTTGGCCTTGACTGATTGGCTAGGTTGCCTCCCTGATCCCAGAGGCCCTCTGGGGGCAGTAGGGCACAGGACCACCCCAGGAGGAGAGACCCTGGCTGCTCCCTGTGACAGGGAGTCATCAACACCCTCTAAGAAGGGAGAAAGAATTGTGATTTTACCTTCTTAATCATTATGGTGCCTTTTGAGGTAGATAGACCATACATGAAGTTATTTACATTTAAATATTGAGAAAATTAAACAAAAAGGACCCAGATATTCTGGATCATAAGTAGCATCAGTACTCCAATTTCCTAATGAAATTTTTAAAAATTTCTTTCTTGGAAGACAGAGGGTACATTTGGCTTAATACAATAAAGAAGCCTAAATCTGCTTTTCTATTTTTTGCCTCAGGTAGGATTACCACAGAGGACTTTTGCTGCATTCTGTAAAATACATTGACTTGTCAGCCTTTTCTCAACAGCTTTCTTGGTCTTGTTCTCACTGTTTCAAACATGTATGTTGCTGATTCCCAAATGTTCAGGCCTCACGGGTGAGGTATAGAAAGCTGTGCTTTCATGAAAAATTCCCCCATTCTCACACGTCCCTTCTTGGATGTCCCAAATGTTCTTCCTTCTGATGTGCTTGAAGTCATCAAAACCAGGAGGGAGATCCTGAGGTGGGAGTCACCCTCTGGGAGAAATCTTAAAGGGTTTGAAAATGTAACTTGCCCCAAAACAGACAGACTTCTTATTCTACATTATAGTTTCCTCACATATGTTCTTATTTTAATTCAGTAATGGAAGACCAATAGCAAAGATTTTCTTTTTTAAAAAAATGAAAGAGATCTTAAGCTGTAGAATGAGATTTAAAAGTCTCTTCCACCAGCACAAGGCATTCTTCCAGGGCTATGCAGCTGTCCTTGAGGGTCATAGAAAGGCTCCATGTGGACAGATCCTACATGGTAATAGACTCAGCTGGTCACAGGATTGAAGGATTTTTTGCTAAATTTGGTGCCAAGTTTCCCTGCATGACTATGATCAGTCTCAATTGACCTTCCTGTCCCTTTGCCAGGATCAGCAATGCAGCAGAGCTACAGACATACAAGGCTTCCAAGGAAGTTGGGGTTGCGGAGGATGAAGTCTTTTTTTTTAATGAAAGAAAGAAAGACAGAGGCCAGTGGTATAGCACATGTTCTATCTCAGCTCTGTTTGCTGCAGATTGGTTGATTGTGAATGGTTTGTTTTTTCCTTTTCAAATTTAAGACTTATCACATGTGATTCTAACAGTCCCAGAGATTA
The DNA here is from genome assembly GCF_048772815.1 of Callospermophilus lateralis. Taxonomy (NCBI): domain Eukaryota; kingdom Metazoa; phylum Chordata; class Mammalia; order Rodentia; family Sciuridae; genus Callospermophilus; species Callospermophilus lateralis. Next base: position 7,870,375 of record NW_027515420.1, read on the forward strand.
GAATTTCATAGTCATAGGCAGCAAGGGACAGGAATCCCTGCCACTGTGGCCTTTAGGAGAAATGCATGAAGGCACACATGTGGAAAGGGCCACCCTGAGATCAGGGCTGCCACAGTGTCTCCTAGTAGCTGAGGTCCCATCAGGGAAGGGTTTACCAGCAAAGGTATTGATCCCATGGGCGGAAGCCAGGTTTATCTTTTCCTTGCAAGGACAATTATTTTGATAATCTTCTTACTGGTCAATTTTTATCTACTCCTCTTATAGAATGTTGTTGCATTTTTTACGTTATCAGATCCAAGGGGTTGCTGATCTAAGTCCTTAGATTCCAATAGTCAATCTGACTTGCTCTGTAGAATAGAATTGTTATCAACTACCAACCAATGGGCACTTTCTCAACAATTCTTCCTCTAGAAGCTCCCCTTCAATGTTCTACCTGCTGCTTTAAAATAAAACACAAATTATTGTTCTATTTCATGACTTAGACCCTCACACATGCACATGCTCATACAAACACACACATACACACCTGTTGGTTCTGTTGACCTGAGTAGTATTTTATTAATGGGAGTAACAGCACAAATCCAACTCTTTTGTCCTCAGAGAGTGCAATGAGCTTCACAGACCCCACCAGTTTGTACCTTTAACCCCCCTTATAGTCTTGATGTCAGATCCTTACTCAAGTTAGGATTCCTCTACATTTTTTTTCTGGAAATCTTTGTCAACTTGAACACGGCCAGAGGAGAATAAAGATGACTCATCAGAAACACACCTTCAGTTCTGGAAAAGAACAACTTACATTCCATTCCCTATGACTACTGGATCACCCATACACCCTGGACTATACACACCACAGTTGCTCATATGCTTTACTCTTCTTTTTCACTACTAGAGCAACAATTCCATGCTGATTCCAAGGATGACAACATTTGATGTGAATAGATTCATAACTGAAAGAATGAACAAGGCTCGTCGTCAGAGAAAATGCCCGTTTATTGAGGAACAGCTTTGCGTATTTATAGAGCCAGGGGCGGTTTGACAGTTATGACAGTTTAATGGTTTGACAGTTGACACAGGGTGCTTTCTGATTGGTGGATAAGAATCATGTGAGTCAGCAGGGCTCACCACTGGCTCTTCTCGGGGGATGGGGAAGTTAGTCTTTGGAGCCCGGGTGACTCCCAACAATAACTATCTTCCCTGGACAAGAATAACTTCTGGCAGCATCTGTTAACCTTAATAATATTGTATATGAATCTGGGCCATGTCTTTAGTCCATTTAATTGCCTAATAAAGGGCTCATAAATTTATAAGGATAGTTGGTTAGCCAAAATCAGGGTTATTGTCTTAGAGTAAAAAACAAAAAGAGGATGGGTGGACAGCAGGAAGCAAATTATTTCCTATGGTCCCACAAACACACACACATACACACACACACACACACAAAAAAAAAAAAAAAACTCTTCATTTCAGTATGGTCTTAAAACTACCAGGGACTGAGCATGTAGCTCAGTGGTAGAGAGAGCTTGCCTAGCTCTCTTGACCCTGATTTCAATCCCCTGCACTGTGACAACTACCAAAGAAACTCAGGGAAAACTGCTTCTAATGAATCATGAATGATAAACATGGATCCAAGCACCACCATGAAAACTGACCAGTGATCTTTCATACCAATTGGTGTGAACACCTGCCAAGAGATTGATAAAATCTCTTTGAAACAGAAAGCTAACTTTTCTTAGGCAAAACCAGCAGGATAGTAAAGAACAGCTTTTCAGACAACAAAAAGAGTAAGTATCACTGGGTTGCAATAAAATACTATAAAGAGCCACATTAATCTCTTCTGAGCACAGTTCCCCCACGTTTTTTCCTGTGTGTTTAGCTGATGGGGTCAGCAGAGTTTGGGGTGGGGATTAAGGGGCATTAATCTTAAATTCTCACTTCAGCTGAGAAGAAGTAAACCAAGCATTACTGTGTGCAAAGCCACTGTTGCCTTTCCTCTTTACCATCTCCTCCAAGGCTCACTCTGTGCAAAAATCTAATGATTTTATTTCTGTTAGACAGAGAATTGTGGTGCTATATGTGAAGAACTGTTCCAAGAGCTCTAAAGACATTGCCATGGAGAAGAAATCTCTCAACATGGTAAAGATGCAAAAATCTTTAAAATATTTTTCAAAAGCTTTCCAATTCCTGAATCTTTCTAGCTCATTTTACCCTTGGAGAAACATTCTGGACATCACACACGCCACATAAGTTCTGAAAAATGTTAATGTAAATCCAGTATCTACACACACATACCTTTAAAAAATGTACCAGAGTAACATTTATTTAGCAAATATTTCTAATCAAGAAACCTTGTGCTCAGAAGTGTGCTAGGTCACTGATTGTACAGTCAAGAACCATGGACATCTTCCCACCCTCATAGAACTTCAAGTCCTGTACGAAAGACAGACAAAGAACAAATGAGAGAAAAGTATGCAACGGGAAGCATTTGATGCCACACAGCCTCTTCACAGGGGAAGCTAAGGTCAGGAATGACTTTCTGCAGAAAGAGAGTCAGCTACATTAAGAGATAGAGTTAGCTGAGGGAAAAGTGGAAGGAAGAACTTTTAGGCAGAGGGACTAGCCAGTGTGTTAGCCCTGAGACCAAAAAAAAAAAAAAAAAAAAAAGAAGAAGAAGAAGACTAGACCCACCAGGAAGTATGCAAGTGGAGTGGAGAGTGAGGAAGAATATTACAAGCTGATTATTATCCCTTATCCCCAAATGATTGAGCCTAGAAGTATTTTGCTTTTCAGAGTTTTTATGATTCTGGGATATTTGCATCTTGAGGATGATGAGTATATTAGTACATTTTCTGTTGCTATAACAAAATATCTGAGGTTGAATTCTTTTTAAAATAAAGAGATTTATGTAGCTCATGGTTTTTGAAGCTAAAAGTTCAAGACTGGATGGCCCATCTATGCAGCTTTGGTGAGTAGTGTGTTGGCTGCATTGCACGTTAGCTAGCACAATGGCAGGAGCACCGGTGAAAGAGGGAGAGACCACAAGGCAAGACAAGGAGACAGAGATTCATGGGTCAGACTTGTTCTTTTAGAACAACTCTCTCTCTCTCTCAAGGGAACTAACTGGGGTCCCTCAATAGGCACATTAATCTCTTCTGAGCACAGTTCCCCCAAGTACCTAAGCACCCTCCACCAGGCCCTACTTCTTAAAGACTCCATCATCTCCACACAGCCACACTCAGGCCAGGCTTTCTGCAGACAAACCTTTGGGGAACAAACTACATTACAAACTACAGCAGAACCCACATCCAAACATGAAAGTTATTGATACTGTATGTATAGATTTTACACATATCCTGAAGGTAATTTTTATGATATTTTTAGTAATTTTGTGCATGAAGTATTTCACAATATGGAACTCTCCGCTTGTCTTTGTCATATTAGTGCTCAAAAAAAATTGGGATTTTTATAGCATTTCAGATCTTGTATTGGGGGATTAAGGATGCACAACCTGTATTGGATGAAGACAAAAATGCTGGCAGAGGTCAGCCTCTAAGGTCCTTATGAACTATGTTCAAGTTTGCAAGTTGGGATATCTGTAAGTGTGCTTTTGTGATGGATGGAGCCAAACCAAACTAACTCTTCATGTAAAGTGGAGTTTTTATATCCAAGAACCATAGAACGTTGGAGTTAAAAGTTCCCTTGGAGGACAACTAATCCAAACGCCTATGGATTAATTGGTGCAGAAATTCCTTAAACACACCCTATGGTGTTTTAGAACACATCATTTGTTTTAGCTATAGCTCAAATTGTTAGAAATTTCTTTCAACTTAAACCTGCTTCCTTAAAACTTCCACCCCTATTCATGCCCTCTGGAGTTTCTCAGAATCAGTCTAATCCTTTTCCCATCTGACAGCCTTTCAAATGTTTAAAGACAGCTATCTTGTCCCCATTATGTCTTCTCTTCCCCAGGCTAACATTCCTAATTCTCTCACCTGCTCTTCATATCACAAGTTTCTAGACCCACTCAGCACTGTGGTTATGCTACTCAGGACAGGTCCCAGTTTGCCAAGAAAAAAATGTCACATTTACTTTTGAAAAATAAATCTCAGTGCATACTCTAAGCTATTAACCTATTTGCTTATAGTTGTACATTGCTTACAGACCAGGATATGTTATGAGAAATGAAATATTGGGCAGTTTCATCTTTATGCAAATATCATGGAATATATTTACACAAACCTAAAAGGTATAGTCTATCTATACAAATTTTATACAGTAGGCTACATGTTAGAGCCCATTGCTTCTAGGTTACAAACCTGTACAGCATATTACTGTACTGAATACTGTCTGAATTGTAACATAATAACAAATATTTATGTACTTAAACATATCTAAACATAGAAAAGGTACAAAAATACTAGGTGACAGAAATTTTTTCATTCCATTATAATTGTCTGAGGCCGCCACCATATATTAGATCTCTCACTAACCAAAATGCCTTTATGTGTTGCATAACTGTATATATTTTCTTTGCCTTAGAATATGAAATCTGGAATGCCTGGAATTTAGGAATGGTAAATTGTCTTTGTAGTTAATTTTCAAGGACTAGATACAGTGCCCTGAAAAATAAATATTTGATCAATGTCATTAATGAACTGAATGAGTCTTTCCATAGTTGTTTCTGAATAAATGATAAGATTTAGCACAGTTTACAAAAACCTGAGTTTGTGCAAAGGCATGCAGATTTCAGAAAGGCTAACACAAATACACCTGCATTAGTCTTTAAGATCAGCAGAAGTCAGCTGACTCTTCCACAGCTGGCCTGCAACAATAAAAACAGCAGCCTCAGATAAAATGCATCCTTGCAAAATACAATCACATGTGGTTCATTCACATCCATTGCAAAAATTTTATTTTTACTATTAAATCCTGCCAGTCCATCCAGCTGCCAGGAGAAAGCCCAAGTGCTGCAGGTCATCTGTGTGACACTGTGATCACAGGACTTCACTGTGGGGTGCAGGCAGGGTGGAGGAAGAGATGGGGGGGAGTAAAAAAGTAGAGGAATGGGGGTGTGCTAGAGGAGACTGAGTTATGGGCTGGGGGAGGTCAAATTGCTTTTTGTTTTGTTATTATATGATACATTTCACTTCAAAATTTGACTTAAAACTGCTACCAGGAAATTTATCTATCATGCTAAAAACTAATGAGTCATAAATTTTTCAGTCTAGTGGAAAAGAAATGCATGTTAGTAAACAATAGTGACAGAGCAAAGTGAGAGGCATGCATGGCAAGTCCAGCAGGCTGAACGATGAATTCAAAACACTTTCCGGCCTCTGACAAACAACACTGAGAAGAAGCAAAATAAGCTGCTTGCTCCACACAGATAAGACACAAACCAAATCAAATAGCTTATTTATTAAGACTAGCCCTTGCTCAAGACCCTTACTTCACAGTGGCATCAATCCAAAGCTGGGCAATCCCAGGAGCTCTGGACAACTCTGGGCAATCCCAGGAGCTCTCTACCTTGCATGCCCTGCTGTGAAGTCACACACCCCAGCCTCTCCCTTGCTCTTGTGAAGCCCTTCTAGGCTGTCACAGTAGCATGCCTCCTGCCTGGAGGACAGATGAGGTGAGATGGTGTCAGTTCCTCCTTCACCTACTCTTTCTTAGTTCCAGATCCTAACTCTGACCTTGAGGTGCCTTTTCAAAAGGACTTCACAAATATTATCATTTTATAGTCCATGAGCACTACCAGATTCTTTCATAGAGAATTGTTTTCCTTTTTAACCACATCTTTGGCATATTCCTTCAGTAACATTCAACACATTATGTCAAAAACTATAGTCAGTTTCCAAAAGCAGTGAGTACATAAATGTAACACAAATTTTGGAGAAAAGGGTTAGAGGGTCCAAAAATGGGGAAAAGATAAAAAACAAACAGGCTATATTCTCTAAATTGTTAAGATGAGAAACAGAAGCAAAAGGAAATAGAGGAAGGAACAAAAACAGTAAACAAAGAAAAGACAGCCAAAACAAAAAGAGAAAGAGGAGCAAAGACAGAGCAGATTTTACTTTATATCCATTCATGGAAACTAGTCCTGAGTTCCGATTGTGATTTGACTTTCAGTGAAACCCACTTGACTTTTGATTAAAGTCATAGAAGAGACCCTATAGTTCAATTAGGATCTCCAGTTCTCCTCCAGCAAAACTTCTCCATATTGAGCCCAGGAAACTCTGAGGAAAAAATATTCCACAGACTCCCTTAGTGAGCTTTTGGCACCTCACAGTGCATATAAATTGAAAATACACCTTATGTCACATTTGAGCTGGAGAAAGTCATATCATGATATGTTAGGAAGTAAATTATTTTTTTAAAAAGGAAAAGAACTCCAATGGTTTTAATTAGATTGGATCATTTTGTCTCACCTGTTTTCTAAGTTTTCCTTAAAGCAGTATTAATTTCTGACTGAAATATTTTGTGTGTTCACTGGATCACATAATGGAGCAACTGCAAAATCCCCTCCTTTCAGCAGCCAGTCCTGCAGCTGTGCACATTCCAGAGCAGAGTTACTGCTGAGGTTGCTGTGGCTGGCCCATGGCTACCATCTTGGATATGGACATGCTGAAAAGGGAAAGCCATAGGAATTCCTTAAGAAACTGCAAATCAGGGCTGGAGTTGTAGCTCAGGGGTTAAGTGCTCACCTTGCATGTGTGAGGCACTGGGTTCAATCCTCAGCAATACATTAAAATTAAAAAAAATAATAATGGTATTGTGTTCATTTCCAACTAAAAAAAATTAAAACAAAGAAAGAAACTGTAAATCAATGAGAGAAAAGGAGAAGAAAAGGTTTCAAGGATGATGGAACCAAAACAAAATTTGAAAGCACATAAAGTAGCTCTGGGAATCATAATAATCAGTCAAGAACAAAAAAGCAAAAGTAGAATTTTGGAGAAATGCAATGAACTTTGACAAGCTCTAAAAATCTGTTAATGCTGGATCTTCTTATTGCCTGGCATGCCTAAAAAAGAAAATAAAATACATTTTGCAATAGCTAGAAAATTAGCATCCAAGCTGAGATTCATAGTATCCTATTTAAAGGATTTTCCCCTTTTCAGTTACCATTATCAAAATCAATTTGGCATGTAAGCAGATGTTCATGCCACATAGTGGTTGAACAAGATCCACCATGTTGCCCAGTGAGATCTTTAGAAAGTTGTCAAGCATCATAGAATAATTGCATTTTTCGTTAATCAAATATAACATTCCCCTTCATTTTTTATAAAGCAAATGTAAATCATACACATACATGTGTGCATATATATTATAGATACACTGTACACATCTACAAATATTCTTTAAATTTTGAAGCATTCCAAGTGGCAAAAAACTCAGTTGAAAACAGTTTGCAAGTATTAGAAATAAAGTTTTTATTATAATATATAAGACTATCTGTATTCAGTATAATTTTTATCAAGATGCATAAAATATTTCAAGTCATAGAATTCATCAAGATGCTTTTGTCAGATGGATAATTACCTGGAAAAAATATTTCCTTAATAAAAATATTTGCTCTTCCAAAGAGATAATGAATAAAGAAGCTATTTTTTATGCAATATGGCTTTCATCAAAATTCCTTTCCTCTGAAATGCTGACAACATTATGGAAACCTGACAAAATTATCAGGTGGTTTATATACAACAAGACTCTGTTATTTCTAGAGCTCCAAAAATGACCTCTCATGTGCCAACAATTTTTGTTTTCTATTATTCTTATTAGTGGCATGGCTTTCAAATTATAATCTACTACATTATTGTGGATGTACCAATGAAATTTTAATATTCAAACTTATATATATTAATTGGGAAGAAAGAACTCAATTGAGACATGATTTCAAAATTATTAGAAATTTTATAAAAGTTAGTGTTTTATATATGAAAATATATGGCTTACTTTGTGATTAAATTTAGAATGATGAAAAAATTAGCATTTTCTTACTCAACAAAACTTAAAACTGGATCCTTATTTGTTTGGTATTCTGGAGTTTCATTATAAAATATGAGACTTTTATTAAATTATCTCTCAATGTTTTCCTCTTTTGGGAAAAAATATATTTTCTATTAAATTGAATTGATCTCCCTAAACCCATTTCTAGTAGGCCTAGATCAAGAATTGATCTGTGTAAGCCCTGTTAATAACCAAAAAAATAATAGCAGTTTATGTCATGAAAACTTCTAAGTATCACAAAGTAAAAATGTATGTCAATATTTCTTCTACTAAAAATTTGGCAATTTTTGATAAGTACAAAATTAACCTGCTGTTGTTGTTGTTATTTACAGACAGTGGAATTCCAGAAAATGGGTATACTTCAGTGGAGACGCTCACAATTTCATTTGTGTGTTATTACTCCTCCTGTCAAGAAGCTTGCTAATGTGGACTTCAGGAGACAGCAGCATTTCTGCAGGATAGAAAAGCTTCGTACTGAATAAGTCATCACCTGTCATTTCCCAAGCTTCTAAGATAACTTGCTTGGACTGTTCTAAGAAATATTTTATAATAACATTTTGTTCATATTTGAAATTTATCTTGAACATATTACTCATTATTATGAAGTTGTTTCTCTCAATAATCACTGTTTAATTTTTCCTCTTTCCCATAACATGTAATGCTCTTAAATAGTACAGTGTTTCTTTACTCACTAAGTCATTTAATAGGGCTAAATAAAATAGAATATACTGCTTGCCTTCTCACAATAGTCTTAAGAATCGCCCTATTTCCCTACAGTCCTCTGGAGGTTCTGGAGTACAATGGACTAGTTTATCCACATTGGCAGAGTAAAATCCTGATATATTTTCCAGATTTCCACTTGTTACTCCCTAATCCATAGCAACAAAATAGGAAAATTAGTATATGAGTCATTTATACATAGGCTAAAAGTCTAAACATTGCTGTGGATTCTTCTCTAACAAAAAGAATAAAAGTAATATACTAGAAAAATTATCACAAAACACAGTGAAATAGGAAGCTCCAAGACTCTGTCCTTCTACCAAAAACCAAGCAATAAAAACAAAATATATAACAAAAAATAGCACTACTGAACTGGCAAGACACATCCAAAGCAGTAATTTCCAAACTCTGGAAACTAGACAAATATTTTCAACCCCTAGGGAAGTACTTAATGAAGAAAGAGGATGATAAATTTCACTAAATTCTGGTAACTTCTTTTTTGACTAGCACTGTGTATCCCCAAACCCTGTGGAGTTAGGATGAGGATGGTACCCATGGTGGGGCTAACTGCAGACAGATTGGGCAATAGGGACCTTGTTGCTCTCAAAATAGGAATAATGCATTTTGATCACTTGCTCTGATCACAAAAGGATCAGACAAAAATGCCCATACTATCAGAAGCACTATACAGATTTAATGCAATTCCTATTAAAATTCCAATGACATTCTTCATAGAACAGCAGTCATGAAATTCATTTGGAAAAATAAGAGGACCAAAATAGCCAAAACAATTTTTAGGAAAAAAATTGAAGCAGGAGGCATCACAACACCAGAACTTAAATTATACTACAAAGCTATAATAACAAAAATGGTATGGTATTGGCATCAAAATAGATACACAGATCAATGGTGCAGAATAGAAGACACAAAAAGAAACCCACATAAATACAGTTACCTCATACTAGACAAAGGTGGCATAAACATACATTGGAGAAAAGATATCCTCTTCAACACATGGTGCTGGGAAAACTGGAAATCCATCTGTAGCAAACTGAAATTCAACCCCTCTCTCTAACCCTGCACAAAACTCAACTCAAAGTGAACCAAGGACCTAGGCATTATACCAGAGTCTTTGTGCCTACTAGAAGAAATTGTAGCACAATTCTCCATAATGTTGGCTTAGGAACTGACTTCCTCAACAAGACTCCTAAAGCACAAGAAGTAAAACCAATAACCAATAAATGGGATGATATCAAATTAAAAAGCTTCTTTACAGCAAAAGAAATAATCAAGAATGTGAAGACAGAACCTACAGAATGGGAGAAAATCTTTGCCACCTGCACCTCAGATAGAATATTAATCTCCAGGACATATAGAAAATTCAAAAAACACCCCCCCCAAAATAAACCAATCATAAATAGGCTAAGGAACTGAATAGACACTTCAAAGAAAAAAAGAAAAATGATCAGTCAAAAAATTTATGAAAAAATATTCAACATCTCTAGCAATTAGAGAAATGCAAATTAAAACCACATGGAGATTCCATCGCCCCTCAGTCAGAATATAAGTAATAATACATGTTGGTGAGGATGTCGGGAGAAAGATACACTTATATGTTACTGGTGAGACTGCATATTGGTGCAACCACTATGGAAAGCAGTATGGAGATTCCTCAGAAAACTTAGAATGGAATCACCATTTGATTCAGTTTTCCCACTCCTCAGTTTATACCCAAAGGACTTAAAATCAGCACACGATAGTGACACAGCCACATCAATGTTATAGAAGCTCAATTCATAATAGCTAAGCTATAGAGCCACCCTACGTGTCCTTCGGCAGATGAATGGATAAATAAAACGTTGTGTGTGTGCACACATGCACACCCACACACAATTAATATATTACTCAGCCATAAAGAATGTAATTATGGCATTAATTGGTAAATAGATGATACTGGAGACTGTCATGCAAAGTGAAATAAATCAATCCCCCAAATCCAAAGGTCCAATGTGTCTGATATGCAGATGCTGACACAGAACAAGGAGGCAAATTTTTTATTTCCAAATTATTTTTTATTTCCAAATTATTTTTGGAAAGCTTACATTCCTTCTCATGTACGGTCTCTGGAGTACATGTTATCTCTGCAGCTGGTCAATGATCTGACAGTGATTTCCTTAAATACCTGGATCCAAGATCCAAGAATGAATCAGGCATATTTTTTCTATGTTCATATATTAATACATGACCAGGGAACCTCCACATCATATACAACCACACAAATGGGATCCTAGTTAGAATAAGTTATATTCTAAGTACTTGTAATATGTCAAAATGCACTCTTCTGCCAGGTATATCTAAAAAGAACAAATTTTTAAAAATGCAACAGAATAAATAAATAAAAAGACCAACAAAGAGAATGGATGCTACATCAATTTAAACTGGCAAAAGTGGCTTGTCCTATTGCATAAAACAGAGGGGATTTTAAAAGACAGATATATTTTTTCTTTTATTTTCTTCTTGGATCCAGGTATTTAAGGAAATCACTGTCAGATCATTGACTGGCTGCAGAGATAACAGGTACTCCAGAGACCACACATGAGAAGGAATGTAAGCTTTCCAAAAATAATTTGAGAAATTCAGTAAACAAACAGATGTTCTGACTGTCATTGAATGGCAACAGCAATCATGGACAAGGGGTATAATCTTATTTAAAGAGTTACCACATTACCATATTCAAATTGCCCAGTTCTCAACACAAAATTACAAAGCATATAAAGAGACAGGAAAGTGAGCCCCTTCACAGGCAAAAAGGAAATTAATAGAAATCATCTCAAATACTGGACTTACTAGACAAAGACTTTAAATTACCTGTCTTAAATATTCTCAAAAAAAATTTAAAGAAACCACAGACAAAAAAAATTTTAAAAAAGGGAAAATCGAGAAAGCAACATGTGAACAAGTATAGAATATCAATAAAGAGACAGAAATTATTCTAAAAGAATGATACAGAAATAAAAATTTGGATTTGAGAATAAAATAGTGAGAACAAAAATCAAAGAGTGTTACACAAAGTAAACTCAAGCAGACAGAGGATTATTCAGTGAATTTAAAGACAGCTCCATTAAAATTACCCAGTCTGCAGAGCAGAAAGAAGAATGAAGAAACAGCCTGAGGGTCATATGGCACACTGTTAAGTATACCAACATACCCATTATGGAAGTCCTAAAAGAAAAAGAGAGAGAGAGAGAAAGGGACCACAAATTTATTTGAAGAAATCATGGCCAAAAACTTCTCAAATTAGATCAAAGATGTTAGTCAACACATGGAAGAAATTCATCTTCAAACAGGGAAAAACTCAAAGAGGTCCCCCAAATACATTATAATTAAACATTTTTAATTTTTTTATTAGTGCATTATAGTTGTACATAATATTTAGGTTCATTTTGACATTACCATACAAGCATGAAAATTAATTTGCTTCACTTCAGTCCCCAGTACTTCCCCTTTCTCTCTCCTTCTGTAGCTCCCTGTTCCCTTTCCTCTATTCTACCAGACTTTCTTCTCTTTATTTAGAGTTTTTTTAATTAATGCATTTACTGCATTATACATAAAAGTGAAATTCACTGTGGTGCATTCATATATGTACATAGGAAAGTTTGGTCAATTTTATTCCCCTGTCCTTCCCTTGTCCCATCTTTCTTCCTTCCCACTCAATCTCCTCCCTCTGCTCCACTGATTTCTCTTCTATTTTCATGAGATACCCACTACCCACTTTCTTCATTATTTTGGTATAGCATATGAGATAAGACATTCTCCCCTTTACTTTCTGAGTCTGGCTTATTTCACTTAGCATGATGTTCAAACTTTTGCAAGCCATAGCAAAGACAAAACTGTGAAAATGGTGAGAGAAGCAACTTGCCATATACAAAGGACTCTTAATAAGATAACAATTTCCAACAGAAACTATGAAAGCCAAAAGGCAGATATATTTAATGAACTGAAATTGAAGCTGACGGCCAAGACTTTTATAGCTAAGAAAACTATCCTTCAAAAATGAAGGCAAAATTAAAACATTTCAAGATAAGCAAAAGTAAGGGTACTTGTCACTAGCAAACCTGCCCTACAAGAAATGCTAAAGAGTATCCCTCAGGCTGAACCTAAGGGGCATTAGATGATAACTCAAAACCATATGAAGAAACAATGATCACTGATCAAGATAACTATATAAGTATAATATAATAATTATAATAAGTATGATATATTATATATTTGGTTTGTAATTATTCTTTTGGTTTCCTATATGAATTGAGACAAATGCAAATAACATATAAAGATAAAATTAATAACAATAGCAACATAAAAGGGATGACGTTAGAGTCAATAAATGCTATTGAAGCTAATTTTGTATCCATTCTAAATAATATAATTTTAAAATGTTAACAAATGTCCCCTTGTAATCACTAAGAAAATAACTAAAACCTAGGCAAAAATGAAATGAAAAAAGAATCAAGATGGCATACTAGAAAAAAATCAAATACAAGACAAGATAATGTAGGAGGAATTTAACAAAAATAACAATAAAAGATGTTTAGACATATAAAAAACGCAATAACACAAGAAAGTTTGTCATTACCAGTGATCAGTTTTAGTGTAAATGTTTAAAACTACAAATTAAAAAACATAAATTGGCAAAACAGATAACACACAACTTGACTACATGCTACTTGTAGAAGATTACCTTTAGACCCTAAATAGAAACAAGTTGAAAAGATAGTCATTCAAAATAGTACCAAATGGATTGTATAACCATAATATTATCAGAAAAATTGATATTCAGTAAAAATTGTTACAAGAGAAAAGACAGACATTTAATATTAATGAAAGGATAAGTTTATTAAGAAGTTATTTATACATGCATGCAGCAAACAACAGAGAACCAAGAACATGAAGCAAATATTGAAGAATTGAAGGGAGAAATAAGCAATTTTATAATGATAGTTAAAGACTATAACACAAAACTTGCCACAGTGTACAGACTATCTAGAAAGGAGATTAATAAGAAAGTAAACAACGTGAAAAATACTATAAACCAACTAGATGAAACAAGTACAGAACACTGCACCAAACTGAATATGTATACATTGTTGGCAACAAGTACAAATAAAATATTTCCAAGATATAAAACCTGTTAGGCTATCAAACAATTCTCAAGAAATTTTAAAAGATAAAAATAAGGACTAATATCTTTTCTAAGCACAGTGGAATGAAACTAGGAATCAATAACTAATCAATAACTGAAGTGAAACTAGAAAATTTACAAACTTGTAGAAATTAAACAACACATACTTAAGTAACCAATGGGTCAAAGAAAAAAATCAATCACTAGAACCTGGAATATAGTTTGAACAATTAAAATGAAAATTCAGTATAACAAAACTTATGTAATATGTAGAAAGCAGTATGCAGGAGAGAATTTATAGCTATAAATGCCTAATTTAGAAAATAAAAAATACCTTCAATCAACAATTTCACTATACTACTTGAGGAGATAGAAAAAGAAGAGCAAGCTAAACCCAAAGTCTGTAGGGTAAAGGAAATAATAAATATTAGAGAAAAAAGAAAAAATAGAAAAACAATAGAATTAATAAATTCTTAAGTTTGTTCTTTGAAAGCATTAAAAAATTGACATATGTCCAGCTAGAACAAATGAGAAAATGAATGAGAACAAGTAACTAAAATAAGTAGTGTCAACTTTACAGAAATTTAAAAAACTACATCACCAGCAATTAAGCACACAAAAATTATCAAAGCCAACTCAAGAAAATAAAAAGTGAACAAAATCTCAAAGGACCTCTCATAAGCACAAAGACTAAATTAGTAATCAGTAATCAAAAACCTGCCATTTAAGAAAAGTCCATCTTTAAATGGCAGTCTTAGTTTTTCAAGGGAACATCTTATTTTCATATGAACATTTAGGTAAATAAATGTCATTTTTAGAACAAAAAATCATAAATATTTATAACAACCACTGCTTTATTGAACTGTGACAAATGCATGTTTATCCAGTTCCAAGTTATTTTGCTATCGATATTTTCAAAAGCAAAGAAATCCCATGTATTAGATCCTTTATATTGGAAAACATCTTATTTTTCTGCTTTGTGTATATATATATATATATATATATATATATATATATATATAAATTATATATATATATATAATTTCAGTCCATATATATATGGACTGAAATTAGTCTTATCTCCCATGTTAGCAATATTTTCAAACATAAACACACACTGAAAGGAAATTTCTGGAGTGTGGATTGTAGGTGACATTAAAATAACTTTTCGTTACTGGTTTCTGAAGCTATCAAGGGCTAATATGTAGCTTACCAAGAACAATTATACTGAATGTCACTATTGTATACAAATAAATCAACTCTCCATTTTTCAAGTTTTAAGATGCTTTAAACTAAAGTACAGCAAAAGTCAGTGAATCATCATAAAATATTGTAAGCTAGAAAAGCCTGAAAGATTCATTCATTGATAGCAGAATTCCTGTCTTCTCTATTTTAATTAACTTCCCTAGTAGGTGTTTACTGCCTCTTAAGCCAGGAAATATACTCTACTTTATTTCATTTTTATAATTCCTTTTTTTAAACTGACTAGATATAATCACTGCAATGTCAAAGCATGTTCCTTTTTGCTTTTTTAAATTTCTCCTTTTTCATGAATCAAGATGATACAAAATTCTACTTTACTGATCTTTTGAAACAAGCAAATTTGGGGTTAATTATCCCCTCTGAATTTTTGTTGTTGCATTTTTTATTTCATTAAATTTGGTTTTGATCTTTATTGACTTTCTCTTCCTAGTTGCTTTGGGCTTACTTTATTTTTTGTATTCTAATTCCTTAGTTTTAAAATTGTTAGCAGTCATTCCTTAATATCAAAATACATGAAGCTAAGCAATGTCTCTCCCTGAGTTTAGATGCACCCCATTCCATTTTGGATGCTTTCTCCTTATTGCTTTCTAGAGAGCTTGTGATTTTCCTTTTTATTCAGCCTTTGACTCAAAGATTTTATGAGAATGTGTTTCTTAATATTCATGAAGTAAAATGTTATTAGAGTCTCCTAACCGAAAGAAAGTAATCTTAAAAATCTCAATTTATGAAGTTATTTTTTATGGCTAAATAATGAACATGTTTTTGTGTGAAAGTCATACCAAAAAAGTATTACCTCAATTTGGGAAATGTAAACTTCTGTGTGCAGCTGTGATTTTGTCTGTTGATTGTTACAGGTTGGATTTGGAATGCTCCCCAAAATGCCCATATACTAAAGGCTTGGTCAACAGCCTGTGGCACTATTGGGAAGTGGTGGAATTTTGGAAGATGGGACCACTGGAAGAAGTTAGGTCACTGAGGATGTGTTCTCTTGAAGTTGATATTGGGACCCCAGTCCCTTCTTCTTTTTTTCTTTCCAGCTGTGATGAGGTAAGCAGCTTTACTCCCCTACCTCCATCATGATTTAATGCCTAATCATAGGCCCCAGATCAAGGAGCCAACCAATCATGGACTGAAATCTCTGAAGCCATGAGCCAAAACACAACACTTCTCCTTTTTCATTGATTTTCTCAGATGTTTTTTCAAAGCAACAGAAAGCTGATTGGCACATTCATTTATTATTGTTCAATTTCCCTAAGGCAAATTTATTGTGTCTACTAGATCTGTCCATTTTCCAAAAAGATATTAAAGTTACCTGTTATGAACATGTTCTTATCACATACAGACTTTGCATAGTTAGTGGCTTGCTTATTGAGTGGCTTTATTTTTTGATCAATAATGGCTTGGGAATGTGAGAGTTCTTATCATTACTCAGTATCCCTCTTTGTTTTCACTAGTGCTTAACTTTAAGTACAAAACTATTATTGCAATTTATTATGATATTAGCTGATTTTGTGATAGTAATATTTACCTTTCCTACTTTAAGTTTTTAGGTTTTTTAATAGATTTGTTGGTGGCTTCATTTTTTTTACTATTGTCCTTTTTAAAATTGTTCTCTTCTCAAATTTATATTCAAGCTTTCTGCATTTACTTGTTTTAAGTGTAATTATTATATAGCATATAACAGATTGTGTGTTATAATACAGAAAAAAGTCATCTTTAATGAGCATTCAGCCATTTGCATATACCACAATGGCTAATATAGTTAATTATATATTTTTTGCCCTACTTTATAATTGTTAAAGTAGTTCAAATAGTTGAGTTGTTTTAATTTTCTTTACTTTTGTTAATTTAACGCTCTCTAATTGTTCAATTTCTTACTCTTATTAATTTTCATATTCTACTATATACTTTCCATTTCATGAATAATTAGCAATCATAATTAGACATATATTTCCTACCATTTTTAAAAATAAGCTACCAGATATTTCCCCTATCATGATGTAATGTTTCATGCTTAATGGTGGATTTATTCCCACCAAAATGCTTTTTCCCCCCTAATTATCTATATTTCTTTATAATTGTGCTCTATTTTGAGATATTTCATCCTCTTAAATTTCTAGTTTTCAAAGTTGAGTTTGAACTGTGACCATCACATCTTTAGCTTAGGAGTCGAAAAAATCATGTTGTCAGCTTTAGCATTTTTTTTTCTGGGCTTATTTGTGTTTCATGTGACTGATCTCCCCCATTTTGTGTTATTGTAAGAAACTTGTATTTGGTTAGAAATGTGATTCAGTAGAGAAAAGGAAGACTACAGTATACTTGCATGACATGAAGGGCAAAGTGGTCTCTCTCTCTTAAAAATCACATGCACAGAAGCAAAAAGCCTTCCAGGTCTTTCTGAGTTCCCTGGTCTTCTTGGAGATAATGAGAATCTGCACCTATTCACCTCTTTCTTGGTTTCCTGAAGGCCAGAAAAACCCAGTACTATCCCATGGAGCTGTAGTTGGCACAAAGATAACCATATTTCTTTGAGCCAAGTTCTACATAGGATCTGCTACTTCTGGACCTCACCCCAGGCTCCCTGTTGCTATTCTCCAAACCCTTGACTAGACCATAGGGAAAAGCCTGCCATCATTCTCTGTAGCAAGACTCCCAGAAACCAAGGGCCTACCTATAGGGTCCTGCAGTCAACAAAGGAGGCTCATAAATGAGGATTGGGCAAGGGAGGTCAGGGTTTGTAGTCAAGCCACAATCCTTCCTTTATGGTATCCACTATCTGTCTTCTAAACATGGCTTTAGCATATTAACTTAAAACATTCAGTGCCTTCTAATTAGTTGTCCCAATTCTATTCATCTACCTTTAATCTAACCATTGACAACATTGGATGCAACACTGGCATCTTCTGGAGATTTCTTAAAGATGATGATTTCTGAGGTCCAATCCGAACTGGAACAGAATTCCTAAGAGCAATGTAGGACAAGGGTAATCATTGCTACTTCACATGGGAAAGCTTAGCTCTCAAATTGACATGTAAAGCTTCTTGAGTTATAGAACAATGTCACTTTAGAAGGTCTCCCATAACAATGAAGCAAGACTAGTGCAATGCTGAGGACAAAATGTGAATTTTGGTTGGTTGGAGGTGGATAGAAACAAGAATATATCCTTAAGAAGATTCTGGGTAACATGAATGATAAAAAATAAAAACAAAGAATAATAATATACTACCAAAAAAAAACTCTAGAGAATTGTGCTGCAAGTAAATATGACCTAAGAGAAAATGTACTGTACTTTACGCAGGTGTGTGGGGGATGGCTTCCAGAGAAGGTGGCAAGCAAGGGCCAAGAGAAGGAAGAAAGCATTTTCTAGATGGACAGGACTTCCATTTCTGCATCTGTGAAGAGCATCACTAGTTTTGTTTTGTTTTTTCTTAAAATTGTCCTTTTGGTACACAGAGACCATGACTTACTTATAGTCTTATAGTCACCAGATTTTTAAAATTAATTTTCAAATTATTAAAATTACAAATGCTGGAAAGAAAAAGAGAAAAGGAGGGAGGACCAAATCTCATAAAAACAGAAGGGAGACCACTAGAGTAGAGTAAAGGGATGAGAGAGAAAGAAAAGTTTTGGGGCAGGGAGGGAGAAGGCACCAGGTTGTGAAATTGACAAAATTATGTTGTGCTTCATGTACTGAGATGTAACAACAAATTCCACTATTATGTGTAATTATAATGCACCAGTAAAAATATAAATAAATAAAAATAAAATTACAAATGCAAAAACCCAATTTTCCATAAGCCTTCATGCGAATTATAACCAATACTTGAAAAGAGTCAAATTATTTAACACATTTCAATATTTCAGATAAAAACTCAATTGCTTGATCATACATTTTAAATTCTGAACACACATAAGATAACTCAAGGAATTCTTCTATGTACCAAATTCTCCCTAGTAGTACATATACTTTAACAAAAACACACAGCCAATACTAAGATAACAAGTATAAAGATAAATCAGCACTGTGTTCACGATAAAAGTTTAAATTTCCAAAGACTTATTTATTCATTCTTTTTTGTAGAACCTCCAGGAATAGGAAATATACTCTCCTGTCCAAGGAAGGGCTTTATATTGATAAAAAAAAAACAGGTATCTTCTATATTCTTCTGATGATTTTCACTTCATGGGACTGGGAGCCATTTCTGCACCAAAAATAATCTTACCGGGATTTTTGATCCACGTACTGAACCCTCTTCATGATAAAAAGAGTGGGTCATTTCTGGCTCCTTTTCAACAAACTCTTTGATTCCAGTGCCTTCTGTATTACAGCTAAGCTTCTACTCCTTCTTTCACTTCCAGAAGAAAGTTATACTCTATGTGCTGTCCATCAAGGCTCCACCCTGATTTGACTGTTTCTGCTCAATTTCAATGCCTCCTCCACCTTTGAGGTGGCAGTACAAAGCCACACTTGTTACCAAAATCACAAACAAGGCTTCTGTTTCACTGAGTTTGTACTAAGGAACATATAGGAAAATCACAGGTTGGCCTTTAGGACTCTAGACCCAGTCAGCCTTTGAATGCTTAAAAGTAGGTGATTTGTAATGAGAAGTTAGATGACAATGTCACCAATATTATTCTCTCATTCAAAGTGGTAACATTAGAGGCACCTCTGCCTTAATAAGCCAAAGTACATGGGAAATTATCTATCGTAAAAAGTATTCTGAATAATGCCACACCTTCAGTTCTGATATGACTATATTTAGTTCCAAGGACTCTCTGAGATATGAGTGCTTAAAAAAATCCAATCCTAATAAAATTAACTTCCCAACTTACAAACAATGTCAATGAATATGATGCCTTCCTTTAAACATTTTGGACATCAGCAGGTTTGTCTGGAGATGTTAGTTTTGCTCTTGGAAAATTTATCTTTGCTGATGATCTAAATGAATTCAGCATTGACTCCTCAAAAAGCAATTGAACTTCTCTCTTTAAAAAGGTTTTGTGGAAAACATTAGTTAAACATGTTTCCAGACACTGAATTAATTACTAGATAAAACTGCAAAGTCTCAAATTATGTTCATGCCACAAAAACAAGACAGAGAAATTATGAGGATGTGTATGTGTTTAAAAAACAGTTACCCAAGGATTGCCACATTAGAGTAGGCGGCATAAGGAACCTTCCTGCTAAACCAAACTCTCTCTCCAATCTCATAGATGCTTAAGGTATTAACCATCTCTGGAGGCAAACTGAATTTAAGCAACTGAAACTTACTTATGCTTCCTGAAAATACAAATGCAAGACACTGGAACACTCTTCTACAATTATGAATTTGTTGTCATTGTTATTTTTTGTTTTGTTTTTATTTCCTCTATAGTTGCTGAAGATCTGATTCAGTTGACTTAATATTTCAAAGGGAGAGGTATCTGAAGTCCCAAGTTTGATAATAATGGAGCCTCTGTGGTAATATGAAGTATCTGGACAAGAGTATCTTTACAGTGGTAACAACAACTACTCTGATAACTATAATTAGAAAAATAGCTACATTTGCCATCTTCAGGAATTTTTTATATGTTGACCACCACCTTGTGGGAAACAGAGAAAAAAAAAGAAGTCTTGAAAATTAGAAATAAGTAGAAAGTAGAAAGAAGCAGAAAATAAACAAAGCATCAAATAATCTGAGGAAAGTGACAAGAATGTGCTTTTTCAATCCTTTTGAAAAAGACCTACTGTAATCCACCCTATGTCCTGCTATCATACACTAGATAAAAGTGGTGCCAACCACAACCTGGACTCTTGAGCTATTTTTTGTTATTCACATTCTTATCCTTTTAAATAGGATAGTCTCTCCTTACTTCCTCACCTCACATAACCTGAAGCCAATGAATTTTCTATCTTATCTATTGGAAAATAAACCATTCTCATTTTAAAAAAAAAGGAAGAAGTGTTTTGTGACCTCATGGAATTACTGCTTAGAAAAGAGAAAAAATGACCTTGATGTCTACATTACTGTATGAAATATCATAAAATATATAGTTCAGTTCTTTCACTTTTCTGAGTGCTTAATTATAAACATGGTAAAATTACTTCAGTTGATTCTATGTTGGTTGCCAAAAAACAGAGATTGGGAAGTCATAATCATGTACAAGTATTTGTTGAGGTACTACCAGCTCCTTCACACCCTAAAAAGGGTAAGATGTTTATAATTCGAGATAGAACTGATTCTACACAGAATGAGTCAAGATGAATGAATAAATACTGTCATTAACTGAGGCAGTTAGTATATGCAAGTTCAATTTCTTGCTGATGTCTAATTTTTATATGTATACACATGCACACATTACTAGGAGAAACATATTTCATTTCATGAGAGATAAGAGTATTGAATCCAAATCTGCTTGGTCAGGAAAAGTTTCTTTGATATGAAGTGAATTCTGCATTGTGCTCCATTGGATAAAAGTGTTTGGCAGGGGAGAGGATGTTCATGGCACCAGAGTTGGACTTCATCCATCCAGCTGCTGTTATCTAGCAGATATTTACTGTTGAAAATTCAAATTCTTTTTACATTATTAGCCCAACCGAGCTCATAGTACATACACATCAAGTGCCCTGGACAAATGGTGAGGGCTGACAGACGGACAGTTGAAAACTAGTGTAATAAAATGATTTAAATCCTGCAAGTCTGTCGACGCTTTTCAGGAACCAGTTACTTATCAAATAAGAACAAACATCAAAAATACTAGTGAGGACTGATGGTCAGTCATCCCAAATACATGAGAAGACATCATAGCTGTTTTCACGACATGGATACAGACTGTACAGTCTCTATTAATATTCCTGACTTCCTTCTAGGCTCAAGAGACTCTTCTATCACACTGTCCTTATAAAGGAGAAATATGTCCTAAGAGCAGAAGCTTCTGTCTCTTTTTGTCTTCCATATGCCCAGTGTCTTGCTGTTTCGTCAGTTTTTGCATCACCATGACCAAATTACCCAACAAGAACAACATAGAAGAGGGAAAGTTTATTTGGGGCTTTTGGGTGCAGAGGTCTCAGTTCTTAGATGACTTACTCTATTCTTCTGACCCTGAGGTGAAGGCAGAATGAAGAGCTCAGTGAGGGAAAGCTGCCCAGCTCATGGAAGTCCAAAAGCAGAGAAAGAGGACAGGAAGGGACCATAGGGAAGATGTACTTTTCCAGAGCATGTGCCTAGGGACCCACTTCCTCTAACTATGCGGCACCTGCCTACAGTTACCACCCAACTAGTCCTTTCAAACTGGAATGATTGGGTTACTGCTTTTCTGATATAATCATTTCACATCTGAATATTTGTATTAGCAAATATGACACCTCATATCCAAACTATGACACTTACACATGGTATTAAGATTAACTGTATGAAACTGCCATTTTGCAGGCAAAATAGTTTAATTTTGACAATTTTATGTTTTTGTGTAATAAATAATAGAATAGTCCTCTCTTGATTGGAAACAGAAAGATAGTGGTGTTGTCGGGGTGCCAATCATGCTCTCAGAATAAGAACATTTTCTTACACATAAACAGAAGTTATTCTACAAGGACAGGTTAAATATTTAATTTTCAACATTTGTTCTGTTCTTTCCTATTGCCTTTCTTGATCTTTGAGTGTTCATTATTTAGTTAGCTTTTTCACTGCTGTGAATGAAAGATCTGCCCAGAACAATTTTAAAGGAGGAAAAGTTTATTTGAGGGATCACAGTTTCAGGGGTCTTAGTCCATATAAGGCCAGCTCCATTCCTCAGTGCTTAAGGTGAAACAGGCCATCAGAGTGGAAGAGTGTGCCAGAGGAAAACAGCTCACAGGTTGATCAAGAAGCAGAGACAGAGAAATCTCTGCTCAACAGATATGAATGTATACTCACAGCCACAACACAGTTCCTACCTCCTCCAGCCACACCCTACCACTTCAGTCACCACTCAGTCAATCCCTCTCAGGGGATCAATTCACTGACTGGGTTAAGACTCGCATAACCCAATCATTTCTCCTCTGGACCTTCTTGCTTTGTCTTACATGTGAGCTTTTGGGGGACGCCTCATATCCAAACCATAACAAGGATCATGAAAGGAAAATATATGGTTCCTGGATTTCTTTTTTTTTTTCTATAACTAATAACTCAAAGGTATCATTTTAGGAGTCTAATGTGGTTAATTTTCAATAAACTTTGTCTTTGTGCCTATCATCTACTCTACTCCTTGCTACAGAACTTTAAGATTGTTACATTTTGAAGATTTATAGTAAACATGATTAAAAGGCCTGGAATTGGATAAAAGTCGCAATGTTCAAAAATGAAGAGAAAGTTTCAAGTGCAAGTTGTAGAGGCTGACATGTTTAAGGAATTGTTTTAAACAAATTAGTAAACAGTGATATGTGAATAATTTGATTTTTGAGTGAAAGAGATAGCCATCAGGATTCAGGAAAAATTCACAATCATGATATCATTAAACAACTTCTCTCCTTCCTCTTCTTCCTCCTCATTCTTCTTTTCATCAAGCAGGTCACACTGAAAACTGTAGTCAGCTGTGAAAAATAGACTTTAAAAGTAATAGATAAATAAGTTGAAATGTGTTTAGTGACTATTTCTTTTAAGGGTCTTAAAATCATGGGCATTAAAAAAACAACAGTTATCAATCTGAAGAAAAGTTTTAGAGAACAAAATATGGCCAAATAGGAAAAAGATACCAGAAATTAAAATGTGGAACTGTTCTCCACTGGTAAATTCAGAGTGCTGAATGTTCTGCTCTCTCAAAAAGATGTTGCTTGAGATTCCACAAGCTTCCTTGGTCACTTGTAGACTGTTGATTCTTGTTGAAGCTAGTGGTAGTTAGAATCCCTTAAGTATTTTTTATTTTATTTATTTATTTGTTTATTGTTCTGATTTGTTATACATGACAACAGAATGCTTTTCGATTCACAGTACACAAATGGAGCATAATTTATAATTTCTCTGGTTTTACACAAAGTAGAGTCACACCATTCATGTCTTCATACATGTACCTAGGGTAATGATGTCCATCTCATTCCACACCTTTTCTACCCACATTTTCCCTCCCTTCTTCTCCTTCCCCTTTTCCCTACCCAAAGTTCTCCCTTGAGTCTTTTTATGACTGGTCATCTCTCTGTAGCTCTGTGTTTGTATCAGTCATTTTGGGTCTCTCCCTTCCTTAAATGTTGCTTCAGAGAGTTGAAATAAGCGACAAGTAAAAGTAACAGAAAATAGATTTTGCTCAATTGTGAAAGCACTTTCTATCCAGTAAGCCATCTGAAAATGTAATTTTTAGGTGTGCAGTAGTAAGTTTTCTATCATGAGAGATGGTCAAGATGAGGTGGGAAGAAAAACTAAGGATAGGTATATGCAGGGAGTTGAACTAATAGCCAAGTTGTGTCAGGACAGTGTATAGGTGGCTGGGAGACAAAAGAAACCAAAGAAAACACTCAGAGATGGAGTGTGAAGCTTAATGCTTTACTGAGAAATACTTATGGGGTCCAGTGACAATAAGCTGAACAGATAGCACCTCCATCCTTCAGTACTTTGACAAGCAGTGTCTCCTCTTCCAAATGGTATTTCTACAATGACAGCCAGCTGCTCTGATGGCACATATTCTCTCCATGGTGCTCTCAGTGATGTCCCAGTTGCCACTGAGAGAGGAGACTTACCATGTTAGGCTGCAGAAGCAGTAACATCACAGCATCAACTTGTTTGTATGACAAGCATTCAAAGGAGCAAATGTCCCAACAGCCATAAAAGAAAGTAGCTCTCTGCAGATAATACTAACCTGTCATGGTTCCCAGCATAGGAGAATTTCAGAACCTGTTAAGATAATATGTATCTGCATATTCTTACCCAGGTTTGCTCTCGTTATTTCCTTAACTTGGCTACGTTTTTAGGAACAGAAAGGGGCCATTGAGGAACATGGGGTTTGACTGTCCCCCTTTTTTTTAAAGATGAAAATTGACTAATCTTTTCAGCTTCCATGTCAGTAGCCTTTTAGTAGACTTTTGAATTGATCATCTCTTTTGAGATACTTAGGAAAATTCACTTCATAAATAAAAATATAAAAATATATTTATATAAAAATATAAAAATATTTTTAAAATGGAGATTGCACTTTATAACTTTCAAGACATTTTTTTGACAATTTCAAATAAGCAGGTAAGCTTTGGCCTCAGATACATCTCCACTGAATTCCCCAAACTGTCTGTTATCAACTTACATGTGGCCACAGAGATGTTATTTTATCTTTTTACATTTGTGGCTCCTTATCTATAAATTCTGGATACTGTTACTGGTGGGCCAATGTTTGAAGAAGGATTCAGTAATGTAATAATTATAAATAATAGCTAATATTTATTGAATACCCACTGTGTGTCAGGAATGGTTTTCATTCATTTCAAAAATACCTTGTATTTTGACTCATTTTGATTTTCTTGATACCCGGATTATGAAGGTACTATGCTCAGCCCCTTTTAAAGTTGAGTAAACTCTGAGACAGAGAGATTAAAAAGCTCATGCATGGTCATGGGATCAGAAGATGTTGGAGTTGGGGACCCTCTCAGTCTATCTAAGCTCTTGTGCTCCACAAGGACACTTAACTTTGTCTTGATAAACGAAGACTTCTCATAAAGACTTCAGGAACTTTACAACTCTCAACTCCATGCCTTCTTCAGGATAATTTTTAATTAATTTTAGAAAATAATATTTCTATTCTCCTGTATATAAAAATATAGATATTATAATTATAACACAAACATTTATATAATACTAAAAGAGCAATCATACTTTCTTAATTCAATTAATTGCCACACATTTTCTAGAGTTCAAAGTGTTTTACGGTCCAGAGTATCCACTTGAGTAGGTGAGAATTCTTTCATTTACCTACCCAGTTGACTTTTCCAGGCCTCTGTTTGCTCAGCATCCTAGGATGAACATTTCAAAGCATTAGTAGGTACTTTTTGTTAATCAATAGTCAAGTTTCTTAATATTCACTTAATCTGATTATAGAGAGATGAACATTTTCCTATATCTGAAAAGAAATGTATCACTGGTTGTTATAAATATTCCATGACAAAGAACAAAAATCAAGGTAACTTCTGCCCATGAAGAGGCTTCCTGAAAACTCAGAGACTTGCAAGTGCAGAACTTAGAATCAGAGACAACAGGTGATATTAGAAACAGAGAATATACCTATGAAACTGTTAAATAAGCATTCCTTCATAACAATAATAAATATTTATATTTAGTATTCTTTGAAAAGTTAAGCACCCGAGTGAAAAGGGAGAAATAGAATATTTAATTCAAGCCTTTAAGAAAATGTTGATACATTAATCAGAAGTATTCTTGTTTTGTTTTTAACATCATCACATATATGGATGCTTCTTGCCAAGAAAACTGGAGTAAATTGATAATAACACAAGTAGAAAATGCATTTAATCCATCCAACCTGCAAAACTTCACAGCCTAAGAACATTCACTGTGGAGTGTCAATTGTTTCCCCTCATGATTAGGATGCAGACTAGAAATTGCATTTGTTGGCAAGGCACAGCATCAAGAGAGATCAGATGGCATATTGCTAGCAGAGGAAGAGTCAACATTCAAATCTGAAGTAGCATTTACTACTGAAAGCATACAGTACAGTCAAACCATAGCAAATCAAGGCACAACTGACATAATCCATTGATTGATTCAGTGTATCAATTGTCTGTTGCTGTATAATAGATGCGCACAAAATATTTCAGCTTAAAATTACACTTATTAGCTCACCCTTTCTTCTGGTCAGGAAATAAACTGCAGCTGAGCTAGGTATGCCTAGCTAAATGTCTCTCATAAGGTTGCGGTCCAGATGCTGGCCAGAACTGCTAACATATGAAGGTCAAATGAGGCTGAAAGATCCTCTCCCAAGTAAAAGCTCATTCATATGGTCATTGGAAAACATCAGAAAGCCCAATCTCATGCTCACTCACATCAGTGTCTTGGCTGATCACCTCAAGTCAATAAATTCAAGGGAAAGCATGCAAAAGATGGAAGACACAGTCTCCTTGAAATATTATCTCAATAGCGGCAGGTCATCACTTTTGCCCTGATGTAGCCTTTAGAAGTGAGTCATAGGGTCAGGTACAACAAAGGGAAAGGTATAAATTCCAGGAAGTGACATCATGGAGAGCAGTCTTAGGGAGGCTTCCTGTCTCATTCCATCTCCACTCATAACTCCATCAAATCAGGTGGAATTGGCGCTGGTCAAGTTCTAGCTGATGAGACCCAAGCAGTATGCCCTTCCTGAGCTACTTTCCCTTGCTTGTTTTCCTTCATTTTACTACAGTGTAGGTATGATGGCTGAATATGCAACAGCCATCTTGCAAACCATGAGTAAAAAGGACAAAAAAATTAAATCATCACTATCCTGGAAGTCTTTTGTTGTTGTTCTAATTAGTTATACCTGACAGTAGAATGCATTTTGATACATCATACATAAATGGAGTATAATTTCTCATTTTTCTAATTGTACATGATCTAGAGTCACACTGGTTGTGTAATCATGTAGGCACATACAGTAATAATGTCTGATTCATTCTACTATCCTTCCTATGCCCATAACCACTGACCTCCCTTCACTCCTCTCTGTCTAATTCAAAGTACCACTATTCTTTGCTAGCTCATGTATTCCCTTTCTGTTAATTAGAATTCATATATCAAAGAAAACATTTGGAATTTGGTTCTTTGAGATTGCCTTATTTCACTTAGCATGATATTCTTCAGCCCCATCCATTTACCAGTAAATGCCATAATTACATTATTCTTTAAGGCTGACTGATATTCTATAGTGTATATACGCCACATTTTCTTTGTCTATTCATCTGTTGAAGGACACCTAGGTTGGTTCCATAGTTTAGTTATTGTGAATTGAACTTCTACAAACATTGATGTGGCTGAGTCACTGTAGTATGTTGATTTTAAGACTTTGGGGTATAAACTGAAGAGAAGGAAAACTGGATCAAATGATGGTTCCATTCTAAGTTTTCTGGTTTCCATAGTGGTGGACCAATTTGCAGTCCCATCAGTAATGTATGAGTGTACCTTTTTCCCCACATCCTCACCAGCATTTAATGTTGCTTGTATTCTTGATAATTGCCATTCTTAATGGAGTGAAATGGAATCTCAGTGCAGTTTTGATTTGCATTTCTCTAATTGCTAGAGATGTTGAATATTTTTTCATGCATTTGTTGATGGGTAATATTTCTTCTGTGAAATGTCTGTTCAGTTCCTTAGCCCATTTATTGATGGGTTATTTGGGTTTTTGTTATTGTTGTTTGTTTTGTTTTGTTTTGTTTGGGTGTTTTTTGAGTTCTTTATAAGTTCTGGAGATTAATGCTCTGAGATGCAGGTGGTAAAGATTTTCTCCCATTCTGTAGTCTCTCTCTTCATGTTTTTGATTGTTTCCTTTGCTGTGAAGAATCTTTTTAGTTTGATACAATTCCATTTATTGAATTATTAATATACTCTAGATATACTTCTTGCACTTTAGGAGTCTGGTTAAAGAATTGAGTTCCTAAGCTGACATGATGGAGACTTGAGCCTACTTTTTCTTCTAGTAGGTGCAAGGGTCTCTGGTCTAATGCCTAGGTCCTTGATCCACTTAGAATAAAGTTTTGTGCAGGGTAAGAGAGAGGGGTTGAATTTCAGTTTGCGACACATGGATTTCCAGTTTTCCCAGCACCATTTGTTGAAGAGGATATCTTTTCACCAATGTATGTTTATGGTACCTTTGTCTAGAATGAGATAACTGTATTTATGTGGGTTGGTTTCTGTGTCTTCTATTCTGTACCATTGGTCTACATGTCTATTTTGGTGCCAATACAATGTTGTTTTTGTTGCTATGGCTCTGTAGTATAGTTTAAGGTTAGGTATTGTTACGCCTCCTGGTTATCTTTTTTGTTAAGGATTGCTTTGGCTATTCTGGGTCTCAAATGAATTGCATAATTTTTTTCTGTAGTTCTATGAAGAATGCCATTAAGATTTTAATTTTAATTTAAGAAATTTCATTAAATCTGCATAATGGTTTTGGTAGTATGGCCATTTGACAATGTTAATTCTGGCTATCCAAGAATTGGAAATCTTTCCAACTTCTAAGGTCTTCATTAATTTCTTTCTTTAGTGTTTTATATTTTTTATTGTAGATGTCTTTCACCTCTTTTGTTATATTGATTCTCAAATATTTTTTGAGGCTATTGTGAATAGGGTAGTTTTCCTAATTTCTCTTTCATTGGATGTATCACTGATGTATAGGAATACATTTGATTTATTTTTTATATCCTGCTACTTTGATGAATACATTTATGAGTTTTAGAAGTTTTCTAGTGGATATTTTTGGGTCGTTTAAATACAGAATCATGTCATTGACAAATAGTGGTAGTTTGAGTTCTTCTTTTCCTATTCATATTTCTTTAACTTCTTTTGTCTGTCTAATTGCTCTGGCTATATTTCCCAGGACTATGTTGAATAAAAGTGGTGAAAGAGGGCATCCTTGTCATGTTCCAGTTTTTAGAGGGAGTGCTTTCAAATTTTTCTCAATTTAGAATGATGTTGGCCTTGGATTTAGCATATATAGCTTTTACCTAGTTTTTCTAGTGTTTTGAACATGAAGAGGTGCTGTGTTTTGTGAAGTGCTTTTTCTTCATCTATTGAGATAGTCATATGATTCTTTTCTTTAAGTATATTGATGTGAGGAATTACACTTATTGATTTTCATATTTTGAACCAACCTTGCATCCCCAAGATGAACCCCACTTGGTAATGTTGCATTATATTTTTGATATGTTTCTGTATGTAATTTGCCATAATTTTATTGAGAATTTTTGCATCTATATTCATAAAGGATATTGGTCTGAAGTTTTCTGTCCTTGATGTGTCTTTGTCTGGTTTTAGTATCTGGATGATACTAGATTGAGTTTAAAAGGGTTCCCTTCTTCTCTATTTCATGGAACAATTTGAGGGGTATTGACATTAATTCTTCTTTGAAGGTCTTGTTGAACTCAGCTGAGAATCTGTCTGGTCCTGGACTTTTCTTTGTTGGTAGGTTTTTGATAGCATCTTCTATTTCATTGCTCAAAATTAAGCATTCAAAAAGCATTTATCTGTTTCAATTGTGTACTCCTGATTCAGTTTGGGAAGATCATATGTCTCTATAAATTTGTTTATGTCTTCAAGATTTTATGTTTTATTGTAGTATAAATTTTCAAAATACATTTTAATTATTTTCTGTATTTCAGTAGTGTCAATTGTGATATTTCCTTTTGCATAATAAATTTTAGTAATTTGAGTTTTCTCTCTTTCTCTTCATTAAGTGTAGTTAAGGATTTATCAATTTTATTTATTGCTCCAAAGAGCCAACTTTTTGTTTTGTCAATTTTTCAATTGCTTCTTTTATTTCAATTTCACTGTTTTGAATCTGATTTTAATTATTTTCTGTTTCCTACTGCTTTTGGCATTGGTTTGTTCTTTTTCTAGGGCTTTGAGATGTTAGCTCATTCATTTATTCTAAATTTCCATTCTTTTAATCAATGAGCTCAATGCAATGAAATTTCTTCTTACCACTGTCCTCACAATGTTCCGAGATTTTGATGTTTTTATTGGTGTTTTCATTTACATCTAAGTATTTTTTTATTTAATCCCTGATTTCTTGTGTAATCCATTCATCATTCAAATGCATATTATTCAACTCCAAGTGCTATAGTAGCTTCTATTTTTTATTTTATCTTTGAATCCAAATGTTATACCATTATGATCTGATAAAATGCAGCATATTATCCCTATTATTTTTCTATTTTATAAGAGTTGCTTTGTGACATAGATATTGTCTATTTTAGAGAAGATCCATGTGCTGCTGAAAATAAAGTGTATTCACTCATTTGTGGATAAAATATCCTATATATTTTTGTTAAATCTAAATTATTTATTGTAATACTTAGTTCTATAGTTTCTTTGATTAGTTTTGGTTTGGAGGATCTGTCCATTGGTGAGAGAGGTGTGTTAAAGTCATCCAGTATTATTATGTTATGTAATGTTTGATTTGTGAATTTGAGAAGGGTTTGTTTGATGGATATAGATGCTCCATTGTTTGGGGCATAAGTATTTATGATTTTCAGTCCTTCTTTGTCCTTTCTGAATAACTTTGGCTTGAAGCCCACTTATATGATATGAGGATAGAAACCCCTGCTTGTTTATGTAATCCATGTGAGTGATACTTTTTTTCCCATCCTTTTATCTTCAGTCTGTGGATTCTTTGTCTATCAGGTGAGTCTCTTGGAGACAGCATATTGTTTGGTCTTGTTTTTAATCCAATCTGCCAGTCTGTGTCTTTTGATTGATGAGTTTAGGCCATTAATCTTCAATGTTATTATTCAGGTGATTTATATTCCTGGTCATTTTGGTTTATTTCTGGTTTTTAATTTGAATTAATTTCTCCTTTGATTGACTTTTCCTTTAGTGTGGTTCCTCCCTTTGCTGGTTTTCACTTTTTTTTCATTTCAACTTCCTGGAATATTTTGTTGAGAATGTTCTGTAGTGTAGTTGTTCTAGTTGTAAATTCTTTTAACTTTTATTTATCATGGAAAGTTTTTATTTCATCTTCAAATCTGAATCTTAATCTTCAAATCTTAATTTTGCTGGATATAAAATTCTTGGTTGTCATACATTTTCTTTCAGAGCTTGACATATATTGCTCCAGAACCTTCTAGTTGGATTGAGAAATTAGCTGAAATATGAATTGGTTTCCCCGTATACATAATCTGATACTTTTTCTCTATTTGCCTTTAAAATTCTATCCTTGTTCTGTATGTTAGTCATTTTTATTATAAGGTGACTTGATGTGGGTCTGTTGTAAGTTTGTACATTTGGGGTCCTGTAAGCCTCCCATATTCATTTGATTTTCCATTTCATCCTTTAAGTTTGGAATATTTTCTGATATTATTTTATTGAAAAGGTTGTGCATTCCTTTGGATTTTTATCTCTGCACCTCCATCCATTCTGATGAATCTTAAATTTTGTCTTTTTGTGTTATCCTATAATTCTTGGAAGTTCTGTTCATGGTTTCTTACCATCTTCTCTGTACAGTCAACTTTATTTTCAAGATTATATATTTTGTCTTTATCGCTTGAGGTTTTGTCTTCCAAGTGGTCTAGTGTGTTGGTGGTGCTTTCCATAGAATTTTTAATTTGGTTTATTGATTCCTTCATTTTGAGGATTTCTGCTAGATTTCTTTTTAGATTCTCTTTTTATTGAAGTGTTCTTTTACCTCCTGAATTTTATCTTTGATTTTACTCCTTACATCATCCTTTATGTCACAGATCAGTTTGACTATGTACATTTTAAACTCCTTCTCTGATGTTTCATGTACTATTACTGGAGCATTTGTTTGGAGAGCTTTATTCCCATTTTTTTATGCTGTTTTTGTGTTTGCCCATCTAGCAATGTGGATCTGAGGCAGTACACTTTCTACCCTGTAGACTTATAATATCCTAAAAGGTTTCCAATACCTCATCTTTAAGGGGGAGACAAATAATAACAGCAACCAATGCAGACAATATACAACCTTAAACCAAGTAGCTCTTATTAATACATCTATAATTTTGTCATAATAAACAGAAATGATGTGTTCAATTATTATCTATAATAATGTCTATAAAAAGTCAGTTTACAAAAGTGTTTACAATTTCAAATGGTAGACAAAGAGAGAACAGAAGTGATGTAGGAAGGAGGAGAGAAGATAGAAGTAACAAATTATAGGAAGAGTGAAAGAGGAATTAATAGAGGTTGGTTGTTAACAGGAAAAAAGAGAGAAAGAGAATCCAGGGAAACAGATACATGAAAGAAAAAATATGCATAAAGTAAAAATTAAAAAAAAAATTAAAAATAGAAAGAAAAAAAATAAAAGCATACACAGCAAAACTGTAATAAACTATTCACACATTCCAGTCCTCAATAAGTTGATTCATGAAAAATACTTGTTCCCAAATATGAAGAGAAAATGTGAATGCAGATAAAGGAGATTTCTACCTGACTGGTAGAAATTTGAAAGAAAAAAGCGGAGGGTGGGGGGGCAGGTTTTGAAAAATTGAACAATTTTTTTCCATGGAGTTCAAAAGTTTCTCCGCTTCCCTTCTCAGCAGTTAGGTGAGGTTGTCTGGAGTTTGGTGCTAGTCCCACCCTCAAGATGGTTTGCTAGGGTGAGAGAGTTAGTCCTGGAGCTGAAACTCCTGGAGGTAGAATTTAGGCTTATATGTGCTCCACCTCTTCACTGGGTGCCAATTGTTCTGGAGTTTTTTAAGGCAACACACCCCCAAGGCCCAGTAATTGTGGACTGGAAGTGTGGACTGGAAGACAGCACCCTAGGAATCTCCTTTGGGTTCCAATCATGTAGTGTAGGATCCTGTTCCTAGCCCACATACTACTCCTCTGTATGTCATAATTCATGCTCTCTGATTCAGTTCTCAAACTTGAACTCTCTTGCCCTCACCCTTTTGAATTCCTGGCCAGGCACTTCCCTCCCAGCCAGTTCTGCAAATAGATGAATTGGAGGGAGAGAGGGAAGCCAGGTAAATTTTCTCAATGAGTATTCCCCTGTGTAAACCTCTCTCCACACTTGATTTTCTCCTGTTCACTTAGCACACTCTCTGTCATGCAGATTGGGTTTGACCAGCTTGTTTATCAGGCAAGACTTGGGTCTGCCAGTAATCAGCTCCCCTAGCTGTTGGCCCCTGCATTGCAGCTACAGATGGTTTCTTCCACTGTCCTCTATGCTTGCAGCCATGAGAGACAGTGGCTTCCCTCCCATACATGGATACTGTGCAGCACAGCTTACTGTTTTTTTTGTTTTTTTTAATCTTTAAACTCTCCATACACCATACACCTCAGTCTTCCCAAGAATGGGGGTTCTTTTAATTCCTTTATTCTTTTGCTGCATTCACATAGTAACTGTTCTAGCTTGTTCCTCTAGCTGCACCTGTGGCTGTGGGCCTGGGTATTTTTCCCCTTTATTTTATTATACAAGATCTCCTGAGTCCCAGATCTCTTTTGAATGTCCAGTATTAAATTCCAGTAAAGTCTCCCCTAATTCTTAATCTTTCACCCACCTGATTGAAAAGCTGCCTGTCCACTTTTCTTGGTTCCCACCATGGAGCCACCAGGGAATTGGCCCCTCTATTTCACATATTCTGTTTCTCCCTAGAAATCTTTAAACTCTAAATAAATCCTTATGGCCACTTTCCTCTGAGCTGCTTGTTTTTTTGAGAAAAGACCATATTTATTAAAGTCATTCTATTGTCTTTTGTGTTACTTGAAAACACTGTTAAATTAGGAAACAAGGTTTAGCTACAGATGAGACTTTATAGAACAACCTGAAATATAACTTACATACAACCAAATATGCTAAGTTATGATTATTGATCATGATAGTTCATTCTTTTATGAGGACTGGCTACCTTTTCCTTTTTTCTCTCGATATATTTGTAAGCATATAAAGCTTTATTCATCTCTGGATTATCATTCAGTCCATCCCTCTGGGAAATAGATCCCATCAAACCCCCAAATGTTAACCAACAACAACAAAAAAAAGTGAAATAAAATTGACTTAGCCACTGTGGTGGGTTTGGTCCCCTTTTGTATGAAAAGTGGTGAAGTAGAGTTGCATTAAGCTACAAGGTTTTGTGGGCTTTTTACATTTAGCAATAGATAATTATAACAACTCTTAAGGAGTGGAAACCATGAAAAATGGGACCAAGTAAAATGGCAGGAGAGAGAGAAGATAAAAAAAAATTAACCACATAGAAATAAAAACATAGCCCAGGCATGCTGAAGTACACCTGTAATCCCAGTGACTTGGAAGGCTGAGGCAGGAGAATTGCAAGTTCAAGGCCATCTTTGACAATTTGGCAAGGCTCTAAGTAACTTAATGAGAACCTATCGCAAAGTAAGAAATAAAAAAGGCTGGGAATGTGACTCAGTGGTTAAGCATCTTTGGGTCTAATGCCCCATACATAAATAAATAAAATGTAATATTAAAGGGTTTCATAATATCATCAAAGAAGACAACTAAAAAGCAGAAAAATTAAAAATAATTGGGCAGATACAATACAATATCAAATATTAACTTTAAATGAGAACATCACTAAGTGAAAGCAACTGCCAGTAATTCTGTGAATATGTGAGGGTAGACATCTCTAAATTCTATCATAAACTTACTAAATTTTTCTTGTTTTAAACCCAGGCCATGAAAACAACCAGAAAAGGCAAAAGATGGTGTGTATTAATTAGTCAGCTTTTCACTGTTTTGACAAAGACCTGAGGAGAGGGGAAACAATTAAAAGGAGAAAAATTATTTGGGCTCATGGTTTCAAGATTTCAGTCCATGGTTGACTGACTCCACTACTATGGGCCTGTGGTGAGGCATAGTAGCAAAGCCAAGGGGACATGGTAGAACAGAGCTGTTCATCTGGTGATGACAGGGAATCAGAAAGAGAGAGACAGAGGGAGGAAGGGGACCAGGACAAGATATAACCTCCCAAAACATGTTTCTAGTTACCAACATCCTCCACCCAGACCCATCACCTATAATTTCCACCATCTCCCAACAGAGCCATCAAATATGAATACCTCACTGGATTAATCCGTCGATGAAGTCAGAGCCCTCAAGAACCAATCACTTCCCCAAATTCCTACATCTGAATGTTATTGCATTGGGAATGAAGCCGTGGCACATAAGCCTTTGGGGGACATTCCAGAATGGGATAGTTCCCTTTTGTACATTGGCCTTTGGTTGGGTCTTTATAAATTTAACCAGAATTAAACTATAGTTTTCAATAATCCATAGTGAATCTAGTAGAAACTTCCACAGCATGCATTCTGAATAGATATAAATAATAAAAGAAGGGTTGGTTCATTTCTCATAGCTTTATGTGATTTACAATGTAAATGAAATATCTTATGGCAGGGATTATTTTATCTCATATCACATCAAGAAACTATTTCAAGCCTGAGAAATTTTTTTTTACTTTGTCCAATAGCTTAGTCACTAGCCACATGTGGCTATTTAAATTTAATTTAAAGTGAATAAAATTAAACATTCCATTCCTCCATCACAATAGCCACATTTCAAGTTCTAATAGCTACATGTAACTATTGATTACTGGACTGCAGGAATGTAGAAAATCTCCATCCTCACAGAGGGTTCTATTAGACCATCCAGGGGGAAGGTAGTTGAATGTCTTTGTGCTAGTTCAGAAATCTTGTCCTGAGTTTTGATATTTGCTATAGTTTTCTTTTTTTGTCTCCCAGAATCCATGTGTTAGAAACATAACCTACAAAGTCATATGTTGATAATATTTGGAGATGAGATGTTTGGGAGGTGATTGACAGCACTCTCATGCATTAATGGATTAATATATTGTCAAGGAAGTGTCTTTGTTATAAAATCATGCTCTCTCTGCACACCTGTTCTGCCTTATCATGTAACACCCTGTACGGCCTGGGTGTCAAAAGACCTTCACCAAATGTAGGCATTAGAGCTTAAAATTTCCAGCTTCCAGAATAACTAGAAATAAATATAATTTCTTTATAAATTTCCCAGTTCCTGGTATTCAGTTATAGCAACTAAAAAACAGGCTAATGCAGTGTTATTTTGGTTCAGAAGTTGTTAAAATGAATTGTACTTAAGTGTTCAGTTAATGCAAGTAGAATAAATTTGTTCACAAATTTTATATCTCAAGGTGCTACACCAAAGACTGTGTGGGACATTTTAGAATTTCAAAGAAAACGCACCAATAGTATATATCTGGTTGGACAGCACAAACAACAGGCAAATTCTGATTTTTAGCATTAGAACATATTACATTTCTTTCAATAGTGTCATAGTTTAGCTAAGCTGTATTTCAGTTAGTATGATGAAAAAGCAAGCACCATGTGAAAATCGATATCAATAACAAATTAGGGTGCCAATACTGAGTATGATTCCAAGTTTCAGAAGTTCTGCAATGTTCAGCAGTTACTTGTGTTCCATTAACAACTACCTGGAAATATGTTCTCAAGTGATTATTAATTTTTATGACATAGATACTTACTAAGTGTGGGTCTTCCTACCTATTAAATAGAAGTCTT
This sequence comes from Callospermophilus lateralis, assembly GCF_048772815.1. Taxonomy (NCBI): domain Eukaryota; kingdom Metazoa; phylum Chordata; class Mammalia; order Rodentia; family Sciuridae; genus Callospermophilus; species Callospermophilus lateralis. The sequence continues at coordinate 7,907,713 of NW_027515420.1, forward strand.
AGGTATTTTTTTTTTGTCTGGTAGTCTGCCATGAGAAAAACTTCTGAGATACTAAAGGAGCTTTGAACAAAGAAAGTTTGGAAACATCTGAATTAATAAATGAGAATAAAACAATTGCAACCTTTTTCTTTTAATGAGATCAAGATAGGTATGTGGAAAAGAAATCTCAAAGAAACCTATTTAAAGTTATCTGATTAACTTCCTTGTTTATGTTCTATCTCCCTTGTTTATTGTGGCTAAGGGAACATTAAAGAACTCTGATATAATAATCAGGCAGGGCAGTTAATGTGAAAGAGATCTTTGGATATGTCTCTAAGAGACATTAAATTTTCTCAATTCTCAATTTGCATCTCTTGATCTCCAGATCTGACTCAATAGGTTTTGATCATCCATCTGAAGCCATCCTGAGGAATCAAAACCACAATGTTACAAAAGGTCAAGGCAAATGTTATTTTTTTCCAAATTAAGTTCATTTATGGGAATCAAGATGCTTATAGGTTTAGGGATTAGAATTAGTTTTCTTACCTGTCATGTATCTTCTCTGAAACATGTACTAGTAACCTTCTATGACAACACTCAATGTCTTTCACCTGTTCTAGAACCCATCACTACGTTATCCCAGCAATCCTCAGGTCCCCCTCCCACTCATCCATCCAGTTCTGAGAAGCCAGGGGTTTATGTCTACTTCCTTCAGGTCTTTCCTTTGAATGTCACCTTCTTAATGGGACTTTCCACTAAGATACCACCTGTCTTAGTTCACGTAGGAAGCTATAATAAAATGCCTCAGAGTGGATAATTTATTTTTATTTTTTAAAATATTTTTAGTTAAATATGGATGCAGTATCTTTATTTTGTTTATGTACTTTTATCTGGTGCTGAGGATAGAACCCAGTGTCTCCCATGTGGGAGGCAAGCACACTCCTGCTGAGCCACACCTCAGCTGCCAGAGTGGGTAACTTATAAACAACAGAAATTTGTTGCTTACAGTTCTGGATGTTAGGAAGTCCAAAATTAAGGTGCCAGCAGATTCAGTGTCTGGTGAGGCCTTGGTCTCTGCTTCATAGATGCCCCTTTGTAGTTGCAACATCCTACAGCAGAAGATTTGAGCAAATTCCCGTGGGCCTCTTTTATAAGGTCACTAATCCAATCCATGAGGGCATCACCCTCATGAGTTAAGCATCTCCCACAGATGACACTACATTAGGTATCAAGTTTCAATATATGAATTTTGGGGGGACACAAACATTCAGACCATAGTAATACCTAACGCTACAATTATTCCCCCACCTCTGAGAGTTTCTACTCCTTCCCCTATTTGAAATTCCTCCATACACTTATCATACACTTATCACCTCCTAATATATTATAGTTTTGACTCATTCAACCTGTTTATTGTCTGTGTGTTATGGTCTGGATGTGAGGTATCCTCCAGAAGTTCATGATAGAGACAATGCAAGAAGGTTTAGAGGTGAAATGATTCAGTTATGAGACCTTTAACCCAATCAGTGAATTAATCACCTGATGGGATTAATAGAGTGGTAACTGAAGGCAGGTGGGTTTGGCTGGATAAGGTGGGACATTGGGGAGAATGTATTTGTGGCATGTACTTGTTTTGGCAAATGGAGATTTCTTTATATGATTTCTTATCATCATGTGAGTGCTTCCCTCCATCACACTCTCCACCATGATGTTCTGCCTCAATTCATGCCTTGAGGAATGAAGCTTGCTGTCTATCCATTGATGCCTCTGAAACTCTGAGTTCAACTAAACTTTTCCTCACCTACAATTGTTTTGGTGGGGTTTTTTAGTCACAGTAGCAAAAAGGCTTATAAAACACTGTCTTTACCAGGCCTCATGAAGGCTAGGATGTATTTATATTAATGTGTCTCCAGAACCAAGACCTGTTCCTGGCACACAAGAAGCAGTCAATATTTATCTTTTTACTGAATTCACTATAATTAGTAAACACTCATTGAGCATCTTCAATATGCCAGATACAGTGTGTAAAACAAGCAATACACCACCAAATTAGGGACATAATGGTGTATGTATGATTTGTACATATGTGTTCTTTGAAAAATCCATACTGATACACAATACACATTTTTTTACCAGTTTTTACAAAAAGGCCATAACCCCAAACATAGTCAGGAACCACTAGAAAATTCCCTCCCATAGAACCTTTGCATTGCTCTCAAGCATACAGGGTGAAGGCCCCTTGCATAGGAAGGATCACCCAGTGGAAATGCAAAATTTTCCTTAGTATATGAGTTCTGTCATACAAAGCCCATTTCCTCTGTCTTTCTTCCCTAGGATGTTTGTAAGATGTAGATTGTTTTAATCCTGACCCAATGTTGGGTAGGAGTTCAGGGACACAAAGATGGCAGAGACAGGGTATAAGAAAGCCAAAGACAGACGCTGCTGGAGGACTAGATAGGGGGACAAATCATGTCCCTGTTTGTGATAAATCCCATTACCATGACAACTTCTGTCACCAGGGACTTACCATCATGACAACTCCCGCCACAGGTTGGATATTTTAAATTGACCAGTGGGGGTGAAGTTGGCAGTATTCTAATTAGGTTTTCTAGAGGGGTATCATAAGGAACCAATGGGAGCAAATGCGATAAGATCTTCCCTCTGATCAGTATAGGGAAGGGAACACTTTATAGCTTAGCATGTAAGATTCTGATTTCCAGACACTCTGGCCTTGAACCCCTTTTTATCACTTGACCCACTCCACTCTACCTTACGGAATGCTTCTCTCACCTTTACCTTCAATAAATCTGTATTCTGCCTGACCCTTGTGTGTGTCTTGCTCAGTTCTTTTCTTGAGACACCAAGGACCTGGACCCTAACTGTTCACTCCAATGACAGCACCATCTGAACATAAAACATCTACAGCTTAACTGACTCTAAAAGTCTTCTGTACTGGTCCTTGGCCTAGGCATGATTTAAATATTTCACCCATGCCCTCTATTAATTTAGTGTTTATTATTACAACTGTATGTGAATCTTTTCTCCCTAAACCACATCAAGTGCTAGCTATACATTGCTATAGAAAACGAAAGTGTTTAACTCATTTTTTACTGGCTTAATAAATACTGTTCAGTACTGTTAATGATGAAGGCAAGCCAATAAAAATTCAAATTAAACTCTGTAGTCTTCTCTCTCTCTCTCTCTCCCTCCCCCCCTCTCTCTCACATACACACACACACACACACACACACACACACACACCATGGAGAGAACTATGGGGAATATCTAGATAGTTGAGGCTGATAATTCTGTAGTATGAAGTATCATGATGTGCAATCCAACCAATCCAGTGCTTCGTTTATTACTCAAATCTTCATTTTACCATTCACAGAGAATGTTGTTCCTGGTAGTCCCTTCTCCCTTCTGGTGCTCATTTCCATGCCCACCCCACTCCTCTCCTTCCTGTACTGAAGCTTGTTGTGCTGCATGTAACTGATGCACCACATACTTGTCCCGTCAGTTTAGCTGAACACCAGGAGGACCCAGAATCACTGTGCAACTTTGACTCTGAACTGATTCCTTCCATGCTGCTGTGCTTTAATGTCCTCACCCAAACTCACATTTAAATTTAATTCCCATTGGGAGATAAAGGGTAGAGCATGTGAGACCTTTAAGAAATGATTAGTTCATGAGGTATCAATGGGTTGATGGGTGAATGGGTTTTCTAAAGAGTGGGTCAGTTTGGCTTTGTCCCTTGTATATATTCCTCTCACCTTAGGACTCTGCAGAGTCCACACCAGCAATAATAATCTTACTGGCTATGACCCCTCAACCTTGGACTTCCCAGCCTCCAGAACTGTAGGATATAAATTCATTTTCCTTATTAGTTTCCAAGTCTCAAATATTTTATTATAGCAATAGGGGTGGGGGGAGACAGATGTGGAGAGGAAACATCTTATTTTTGACACTAAAGATTGATGATTTCAACTACATGAGAACAATGCCTCACAAATTTTTGCCCAAAATATATTTTACAGAATGCTGCCTTTTCCTAAGTTAAAGTCCTGCCTGTGTGCTTTGCAGTGCTTCCATTCATCTTTACTCAGCCACTCTAAGTTGTATTCACCCACAGAAGATACAATACTTTCTTGCTTTTAAAATCCAGCAGCCTTTGACAAAAAAAAATCCTTTGTACTCAGATTCCAAGATCCTTTGGGAAAAAAAAAAAAACCTTTTTGGCAGCCCTGCATCAACATGCCAGCTTCAGGTGGCAGCAGTTGGTTTCTTTGGCTTTCTCTCCTTTCCAGTCCCTGACTCAGGCCAGTCTCTGTCTCAGAGTTCTTCCACCCCAGCCTCTGTACAGAGACAGGCTCTGGCTCACTCCACACTGCCCTGTTGGCAGACTGAGACACCTATAACTGGATGACAGGGCCAGCGGGGAAACTCTTAAAGAACCTGACTTTCTAGTCACAGAAACTGGGAAAAGAGTCCCCTGAGAGCCCAAGAGTATAGAAAAACTCCAGATAGAAGAGGGCTGGAGAAGATTCACTAATTCTACATATGAACCAAAAGATTCCACAACTTTTCCAAGTTTTGTGCACACTGACCAGACACCCAAGTGCAAGAAAACCATTAAAAGTTAAATATCATACAGACCTCCACCCAGATACCAGACTAACCTCTGAGGGGAGCATGCAAATGGCAAACCCTAATGTCACAGAACAGCCTTTGCAAGCCAAACGGACATTTGAACCAAAGCCCACAACAATGGAATTCATGGTTTTACCTAAATCAGGTTGACTGTGTCTAGTCTCCCAACACAATATTCAAATGCCCAAGAAGTACTCTAAAATTATTCATCTTCAAACAACCAGAAAAATCTGAAAAATTCCCATGGAATCTGCCATAATACCACAACAGACACCTACATGTTGTAATTATCAGATAGACAGTAAATCAACTATTATAAGTCATCTCCACAAGGCAAAAGGGCACAATCTTGAAATGAATGAGAAAAAAAAAACTGAAAACCTCAGAGGGAAACAGAAATTATGTAAAAAAATGGAAAATCCTAAAATTAAAAATAAAATGTTTGAAATAAAAGAATTTCTCAGATGGGTTCAGTTTGCAAAAAGGAGATGATAGAGAAAAGAGTAAACCTGAAGATGGACTAATAGAAATAAAACACAGACAGAAAAGCTAGAAAACAAATAATGAACAGAGCCTAAGGGATACAGGAGACCACTTTCTAGGTATTTTCTAAAAGTGAAATGAAAATATACATTTACACAAGATCCTGTATGTTCGTGTTTATTGCAGCCATATTCATAATGACCAAAATCAGAATCCACCTGTGTTTGCCTCAGTTGTGGAGTGGGCAAGCAATCTGGGATCCTTCCACACAGTGGAATACTATTCAAAACAAATGGGGAAAAAAACCTCTATTGAAGGCAACTGCATTAGTCAATTTCAAATGTATTAGTATAAGAAAAAGAAGCCATATTATACAATTCCATTCATATGAAATTCTGGAAAATGTAACAAAAAATTGTATGTTGGAGAATAGGTTAGTGATTTCGGGGATATTGAAATAGAGGACTGGCAGATTAAGAGAACCTGAAAGGAATTTGGGGGGTAAGAAAACTCTTTTGTATGGTGGTGGTTACACAAAATCTATGTATTTGTCAAAATTGGTAGAATAACAAAAATAGTGAATACTACTGTTTATCAGTTTCAAAAGCAAATTATAATAAATAGCAGTGAGCTTATGTCATGCAGCAGTTCCTCTTCCTAAAGAATGAAATTATACAAAGTTTCATTTTGCTCAAATGATGTTCTGTTCACAGTCTTCATCAAGGTTAGAACTGCTTTGGAGGATCTATCACAGAAGAAGTTCATTATAATATGAATAAATACTTCAAATGACATCAGAGACTAATCACAGGTCTTGAGGAAGCAATCCTGTAAAACCCAAATTCCTAAATGAGCGGTGAAGAGAAAGTGACTTGTCTCCTCGGATTCACTTTCCTTGCTATAAACAAGGACAAGAATGACAAGGTTGGTGTTAAGATTAAACACGTGCAAAAAAATCTGGTGCAATATTTGGGATGCAGACCAACTTAATAGGCCCCAACTCCTTGCAGACTGCAGAACTTCCGAGGCTTTACTCTTCCCAAAATGCCAGGGCATAAGCTGTTGAGTTCCTGCTTCCTATTTTGTAGCTCAGAATAGTCCCAGGAACAAAAGTCCCTTAAATCATATTGCCAAAACTCGATCTGATCAGATTTGACTAAACCTAAGACTCTTGAAGACAAGGAAAACTCCTTTCATTTTTATAGCTATATTAGGTAGAACTAATGTCCACTACATTGCACATATGTAAAGCATACAGTTTGATGAATTTTGGATATATGAAGCCATCACCACAATCAAATAACATCCCCTACATCTTCACATGTTTCCTCCTAGTCCACTAACCCACCCTTCTCTCCATCTTGGGGAAATTACTGATTTCTTTTCTCTCCCTCTACATCCAGATTAGTCTGAATTTTCTAGAATTTTAGATAGGTGAATCTCACATTATTTCTTCTGTTTTGTCTGTATTTTTAAAGATTATTTCTGTTCTGCCATCTACCAATAGCTTTTATGCAGAGTGATAAGAAGTCATTTACAGACTTGACTAAATAAAGCTACCAACAGCATTCATGCACAAGCCTTCTTATGGGAATCTTCTTTTATTTTTCTTGGAGAGTTTATCCAGAGTTAGATGACCGATCATACAGAAAGGATATGTTTAAATTTTCAAGAAACTCTCACATTGTTTTCCTAAGTGTTTATACCATGTTACATTCCTATCAGAAGTTTATAAAGGATCTGTATGCTCCTCATCCTTGCCAACAATTGATATGGCATTTTACTTTTAATTTTATCCATTCTGGTAGGTGTATAGGGGTAGCTTACTGTGCATTTAATTAGCAGTTTCTTAATTACTTTGTTGGTGGACTGTCTGTTCAAAATTTTCACCCATTTTCCTCTAGGTTGTCCCTATTTTTATTGGATTGAAATGTTCTTTGGGTGTTTTCAAAATAAATCCTTCAGTAGACAGATTTTTTAACTATTTTCTCCCAATCTCTGGTTTGACTTTTCATTTTTGTAACAGTGTTTGTTAAAGGCAAAAGTTGTATTGTTGTTTATAAAGTTTAGCTTATAGCTATTATTGCTTTTATTTTGTGCTGTTTGTCCTATTCAAAAATCTTTGCCTACCTCATAGTCATAACCATTTTATCCTGTATGCTGCTTAAGAAATTCTACATTTTTTTTCCTCTTTCATTTAAGACTATTGTTATGTTTTTAGTTACTATATTTTTACATAGCTAAGAAATAGAAAGACTACCCTCCAGATACAAAATACATACTCCATAGCTATGCCCTCAATTACCACTTCCTTCAGCCACACTCCACCTGCCTCCAGTTACCACTCAGTTAAACCCATTAGGGATTAATTCAATGAGTGGGTTATGACTCTCACAACCCAATCATTTCTCCTGTGAACCTTTTTGCATTGTCTCACACATGAGCTTTTGGGGGACACCTCACATACAAAACATAACACTAGGCAAGTGCTCTACCTCCAAGCAATATACCCAGCCCTTGCCCATTTTAAAAATTAGATAACTTGGTTTTTGTTGTGAGATTTTTTTGAGCACATTGTATATTCTAGGTATTAGCACTCCACCAGATGAATAGTTGGCAAATGTTTTCAAATAAAAAATAAAACCTTTAAAACCACCTTCTATTCATGTGTCTTATTTTGAAATTATTTCTATTTCTAATAAATAAAGATAACTTAATCTTTAAGAGGCTGGTAGGATTTTTGGAATTTGTGATTGCTGTTATTCAAGACTATAGTTATAAGATTGTATTTCACTGAAAATATGCTAAGAAAGATTTTTAGATGCTCTTACCACCCACACACAGAATGGGTAACTGTGATATAATTGGGTATGTTAATTTGCTTGACTATAGTAACCATTTCATTATGAAAAGTATGTTACAACATAATGTCATGCACCATAAGTAAATGCAATCAAAATAAATTTAAAATAAAAACAAAACATTCAGTCCAGAGAAAGGCTGACCTCCAGGCAGAAAATGTGGCCACAGAGCTAAGATCTGAAGGATATCTGAGATTCACAGATGAGGGGAGGATGAGAATAGAGAGGAGCAGGGACCATGGCTGAGGACAAAAACGGACATGATCCATTGCAGGACTAGAAGGACAGTCTGTGTGGGTGGGATGTGGAGAGGAATGGAAGAGCCAGGATGCTCAGAGCCAGGGGAACACAGTAAAGGTTTTAATTTTCTTTTTGTTGGATAGGGGGATCAAATCCAGGACCTTATTTATATATGCTATGTTTGCCCCTATCACTGAGCCATCTCTTCAGCACCATAATAAAGATTTTGAACTTAATCATAGGAACAAAATAAATCTGTCTTTGGGCTTTCTTAGCCTCCTAGGGTTCCTAGATAGAAGAACACCTGATGGCATGCTTTTCCTGGACAATACCTTGCCCTGGGTAAAACCCTGAGGAAGAGGAAGGGGACGAACCAAACAGGAGAAGTGAGCAGCCATTCCATGTCATGGAAAATTTGTAAGTTATATATATGTGTGTGTGTGTGTGTGTGTGTGTGTGCGCGCGCACGCGTGCGCGCACGCGTGCGCACATATCCAATATATATTAGATATTTATGTGTAATTTATGATAATTATCTTAATCTTAAATAAAATCACATTCGGGGTGTTACAAGCACATAAATATCAATGTTCTCTGAATTTTCCTTCTTTGTGTAATTATGAAGGTACCACATTCAGAGAATTGAAAAAAGAAACTATATTACAAGTTACTTTTCTTATACAAAGTGCACAGCAACATGTGGAAAGTGATCATCTTTCCAGAAAAAGTAAAGTGTTCTCTTAGGGATGAACAACCTCACAGCTTTCAAGGTATGTGTACACTGTTTGGTGCTTAAAGCAAACCACCCAGGAGGCCAGCCCAGATTGTGACCCTCAGCAGCAGCAGTAGGGCAGATCTTGTGCCGAGTAGCAGAGGACATGAGGATGGAGCTAAGCAAATCCAAGGGCAGTAATGTGAATGAAGTGGCTCAGAGGTAGATACTCCAGGTAAAGGAGCAGCACATTTCTCTTTCAAACACCAACACATTTAGGTACTCTTTCAAGGTAAAACTTTCTAATGTGCATCACACACATCCTGCAAGTGAGTCTTAAAAATAACAAAGGCAGAGAGGCACCCAGAGAGAAAGCTACAGGACTGAGGGACAGGGAATCTGATCTCCTGTCCCCTAGCTGGACAGAATGAGGTATATTGCTGCCATTATCCAGAGAATAAAGTGTGATCTTGTTCAATAATAAAAAAAATCTCTCTCTTGCCTGAGCATGGTGCTACCTGTTGAGCAGTCTTCTGCATGCTGTGCCTGGATTACCGGGTCACAAAGGTTTATTTAAACCCTTTATTCTTCAGAACACAGCCGCAGTCAGTACATCTACCAACTGAGGTGGAAAAGGGTGAAATAACACCAAAGACCACCAGAGTACACAGCTTTGATCAGGAAACCCTCTTAAAGTGCACCAAGTAACTACAGGCCACTTAATGTGTCTATGGTCTAAAATTTTCCATCTGAAAATGGGGGTGACAGTTGACTCTTTTAAGAATTAAGTGAATGGGTTATGCTTAATATCAACCACGCCATAGAAGGTATTTGGTATATTCCAGCTATCTATTCCTTCCCCTTGTAAGCTAAGGGAATCTCAGTTTTGAGTCCAGCCCACATTACCACAGCCATGAAAGGAGTTGTTGTAAGAATAAATAAATAATAATGCATAGAAAGTAGGCATCTCGAGCATTTGATAATAGAAGTTATTACTTACCACACATTTCAAATTCATAGTTTCCCAAATCCACCTTACTGTCTTTCCCCCTACAACTTATTTTCTATTCTATTTTCCTCATTTTAATGGCACGATTTCCTCTCCCCAAACCAGGAAGAATACTTTGTGATTTTTCCATGGGTGACTGCTCGTCATATTCAGCTAGTTCCCAAGTCCTGTCAATCCTTCCAAGGTTTATTTAAACCCTTTATCCTTCATATCCTCTAGTATTACATGTTCTAAAGCACACTGCTGGACTGGGGGCAGGAGGGGTGGGTAAGGCTCAGTAGTAGAGAGCCAGCTTAGCATGTTCAAGGCCCTAAATTAAATCCTCCCCCCCAAAAAATCCTGAACTAAAGTGCATTGTTGCACAGAATATTTCTCCCTTTCAATTCAGTCTCCAAGTGGTTCCTTTTGTTCTTTTTATACTTTTTAAACTGAAATATGTTTCTCTAAAAATATTCTGGCATCCCACTATCAGAAGATAAAATACAAGAGATTTAGCAACACAGTCCAGAATCTCAGGACCTCTAATGATCGGGTCTATACCTGGTTCTCATATCAAAATCTAATCTCCTACCATCCCACCCTTTTTCTAAATGTGTTCTACTCTTTCCAAACTCCTTGCTATAGTTCATCTGCCACCAGATAAAGAATTATTTACCCTCCAATAGTCAGTTCATGTGAATAGCTATGGAATATTCATTTCTAATATAATCATTATGAAATGTTTCTAACAAAGATGAGAAAATATCATAACATGCTCTTGTATCCCCTACCCAAATTTAATAGATAACAGTTGATTATGTTAGATTTTGAGCCCTCTACAGAAAGAAAATATTACAGATCCATCTCGACATTTCCATCACCATTTCTTTCCTTCTTTCATAATAGATATGGACTGTTTTGAAATGTATGTGTCATTCTTATTAATCCATGCTTCTATACTTTATTATTTGCATTAACCTCTATACATAAATTAAATAGTTGTTTTTCACTTTGAAAAATAATTCAGCCATGTCTCCTAAAAATGGAAATACCCATTTTTTAAGAGAGAAAGAAATGCTTTCTGTTTAGTATTCCAGAGTTATCTAGTGGGGGGAAAGGAGTTTCCTCTTGATCCTTTTATCACTGAACAGGCAAATGTAAGATAACTAATTTAATGTTTAGTATTTTCTCCTCAAATAACGTTGGCTGATGTTGGCAATCTCATTGGCCATATTTCTGGTTCTATCTGCTCCTGCAGAAACTTGCCAGTTCCTAGCAAGAGATGGAATCACTTTCTGCTCCATTTTGACATAGGTAAAACTTTATAATCACCTGAAAATAGAACCCATAGGAAGTAATACTTCGTTGGCTTTCAAGGCTAGGTCAAGGCTTTCCTCCCCTCCATGAGGAAAGAAGAAAGGGCCTCTTTCTTTTTCTCTCAGGATTCTTGCCCTCATAACCTAGCTGCATGTTGTGAGTAGCTCAAGTTATAGCAAGAGCTGTGTGTAAGCACTCTGGCCAATATCAGCCAGCCAACATCAACTGCCAGTACGTAAGTGAAGGAGCGTTCAGATGATTTCAGTTCTAGTCATTGAACCCAAGTTGTTGCTAAGTGAAGCCAAAACAGCTATTGATGCTAAAACTTGCCCAAATTATGGATCCAGGAGCAAAATAAGTGGTGCCATTATTTTAAACTACTTAGCTTTAGAATGATTTTTATATAGACATAAGAAGGGGAATAAGCTTCTTGGTTCCTCTCAGGCACTAAATGCCCTCATAGTCCTCAAATATTCCCCCAATGTCTGCCATCAGGTATTTCTGCCTCATATGCCCCGTGAGCAAATGTCATCCTTTCCTTAAAATCAAAATGCACACTCTTGAAAGCTTTAGCAAGATGTGAAAGAAAGGGCTGACTGGACAGAAAAGTCTTAACTCCAGGTACCACCTACCAGTCCCTACTATCCTTTCTCACCCCATCCACAAACTGGAAAACAGAGGCCAAAACTTCACCATCAGCATCTGTCAAGTCAATGACCTCTGACCTCAGCAGTCCCAGCCAATTACAAGTCATAGCTGCAAACCTTTCCTAAGCCAGAGTGAGTTACTACTTTTTTCTTTTTAAGTTGTAAAGTAAACTGTTTATGATACTTCATGAAACACTCAATTCAGTGTTAAGGAAACAGCATGCTTTCTGTAGGAAATAAACCCTTATGAAAATGTTTAATTCAAGAGTTTAGTAATCCAACCATGCTCAAAATTAAGCTCCCTTACATGACAAACACATTTTGTGGGGAAAGGAAATTGGGATGGAGGGGTCTGCTTTTCTAATTTAATCATTGGATTTTAAAAAAATCTGATGACAATCTGAAAGAGAAACAATCAAACTAGCTATCTGTCATCTTGTAAATAAAAATAAAGGTCTGATGAAATCCAACCCCTGTTTGTTCTTTGGAGTTTATTTTCCTTATTTTTACTGAATTCAGTCAAATGGTTTGTGTATGTCATCACAATCTGAGAATGTGTCTTCACAAGACCAAAATAAATCCTGAATCACTAATTCAGAGGAAAAAAGAGAGAAAACCAGCTGTTCTTCTGCATGACACAGTAGTTCCATTGAATCAATTGTGTGTTCAAGCGGAACCTCACAGGGCGGAAAAGCATAAAAATCTTTCAGTATAGAAATCCACTAATCACTTCTAATTCCTTCCCCTTTCAAATATTTATTCACATACTTCTTAGAAGATCTCAGTGATAACACTTGAAAGAACTTACAAAGAGAAACTTATAACTGTGTTTGGCTCACAGTTTTAAAGGATTCAGTCCATGATTTGTTGGCCCCATTGCTCTGGACCTGTGGTGAGGCAGCAAGCACATCCTGGAGGGGGCATGTGATAAAACAAAACGTCTCACTTCATAGTGAGCCCAGAGCAAAGAAAGAGAGAAAAGGAAGAAACCAGGACCTCACAATCCCCTTTAGGTCATGCTCTCAATGCCCTAAAAACCTCCCACTAGGTCCCACTTCTGAAAGTTTCCGTCACCTCCCAGTGGAAGCTAGCTGGTGACCAACACTTGAATATGTGGCCTTGGGGGAACACAGGTCCAAACAATAGCATCTATTTAGTTTTTTGGCCTCAATGTCTAGAAATACATACATTTGAGGACATGAAATTCTCCCCAAATATTAAGTATAAAGAAGCTCTAAATGAGACAGCAGATTCTGGCAGAAGCCACCACCGGAATAGAAACACAAGTCCTGCCAGACACAGAACAGAGCAAAGCTGCCACCTTTCTGGACAAACTTCCCCCAAAGGTGAAACAATAATGATTATTCTCCTGACCTAGCAGTGATATAATAATAAAATGGACGATTTTAATTTGTTGGAGCATATTTTTAAAATTTTTCAAAAAACTTTTCTTGTGTGCAAAATCCCATGAACCAGGATCATTCTTATTGAAAAATAAGCCCATTACCCGAGATTTATCTTTGCTTGTGAGTCCTGGGATTTTCACTTTGAGGTTATTTGTGTGTGTGATGATGTATGTATGTGTGCATGCATGTGATTGTATTCTGTGTGTTTTCAATCTGGTATGTATATGTGCATGCATGTGTGGGTATATATGTGTGAATGCATGTGTATGTTTTTCTGTGTGCATGTGTGTGTACACATGGTGTGTGCTACATATGTGTGTGGTATCTGTGTGATATATCATGTGTTGGGGTATATATATGTGGGGCCTATGTGCTGTATGTATATGGGTGTGTTGTGTGTACTGTGCATGGCACATGTGGTATGTATGGTGTGACAGTTGTATGTGCACCCACATGGGAACATGGCATGTGTTTGTGGTACTTTAAGAGTTTCTGGTTTCTTGGTTTGCTTTAGCAGCAACAGCTGAAGACAGAATTGTTAGAGTGTGTAATATCACTAGAATTCAAAGAAAACAGCCTTTTTCTAATAACAGGAGGTAATGAGAGCCTGAGAAATGGGAAATGTGCTTTGGTTTGGTGTGGAGAAAAAGAAGGAAATCTTAATGACTGTATTCACTGAAGAAACCAACACGAACAGGAGTCACATATCCTCAGGAATCAAGGGAGTCCCTGAATACCTGCTGTTTTTCAGCGTGTTCCTTGAAGGCCTTCCGGAGTTCTTGGTCATCCCTTAAGGAACCACTCTAGGTTGACTTTGGTGACTGGGACAGGATTCTCAGCCTCATCATATCTTCAGTCATGACTGGGGAAAATCCACTCCACTTTGAACATCCACAAAGAACATGTAGAAGATGTATAGTCCTTATACCTCCTGAAGAGTCCAATTCAGCCTAGGATTTCTCACATATCAAGGAACGTGATGTGGCAACCTTCTGAACCGAGAATTTCTATGTTTTAGGACACTACAGTATAGTTATTTATTTCATGTGGAACTATAAAATGGAAACATTAATTATATACAGAATATTAAAAACTTGCTGATGAAATTGTTTGTTCTAAGTCAGCCTTCATCCCTCGATTTCAGTAAAAGATTTTTTTTTTTAATTTAAAATTTTTCCCCTCAACCTGTCTATAGGATCATTTGTAGGATCTAAATGATAGTGCTTTACTGTTGCACGCCCTGGTTTCTTCTATTTTTCCATGTGTTTGCCTCCTAGGTTGGAATACTCTACTACGGTCTGACCATAAAAATGTTTTTAACCACTTCTATGGATTAAATAATTTCTGCTCTTTCAAAATTCTTAAGCTGAAGCATAAATCCCCAATGTGATGGCCTTAGGAGGCAGAGCTTTGTGAAAGTAAATAAGTAATGAAGATCAGTGCCCTTCGAAGAGAAGGGAGAGAGATGATTGCTCTGCTCTCTGTCGGGTGCAAGGAGAAAGTGACAACTGCAAACCAGGAGGCAGACCCTCACCAGACACTGCATCTTGATCTTAGACCTCCCAACCTCCAGAACTATGAGAAATAAACCTGTGTAGTCTGAGCCACCCAGTCTATGGTAATTTGTTATAGCAGCCCTGGCTAAGATAACTATCATTGCCCCAACAGATTACAGGGACTACACAAACAAGCCCGTTTAAGAATCTGTCCTATTTTTCTATCAGAGCCCAGTTTGTTATTTATACTGATGAGTTAAATCTTAGGTTAGCAGCTTGAGAGTTACTGAAGCCAACATGAAATCATCCTTGTCTGACCCAGACAAAATTGGAACCAGAAAATAATGAAAGAAGAGGGCTCCTGCCTGCCTGTCAGAGATAATACTGTTTCAAGGACTTTCTAAAGACCTACAAGAGATTCCTTTTCATTCTATATGCACCCCAGGCTTTCACACCTCCCACATATGCACAGATCTCTGTTACAAAGTTTATCTTTAACATTCTTTAAGACTGCAACAACAGACCAGATGCTCTGGATGGAACACTTACCCGGCAACTGCTCCTCCACCAATCAGCTGAATCCAACTCCTCCTGCCTCTGGCCTTCAGGACCAATGAATCCTATATCCAAGGAAATCATGTAAATTTCTTCCTTCTTTTGACTTTAAATATCCCCCCCACAACCATTTTGTGATGCAACTATTCCCTTTGCAATGCTCTGCTGTTGACAAGTGAATTTTTCTATTCTTTAGAGAATCTCTAATTGTTACTTAGGTTGACAGTAGCAATGGTTTTTGTACTCAACCCATAAGCAACCACTACTCAATTATCCCATGGGAAGATTTCATTGTTCCAAATGTCTTTCAACAAAAATTTTTAGTGAACATTTCTTACACATTTTTGATACTGCAACAAGTGTCTCCTGGGTTTCCCAGTATTACCTAGAAATATAAGAGAGATATTAAATGTTACAAAACAATTATTATGCAGACACATAATCAAATCAATCCTAAAGTTACATGTTCATTTTGCAAAAAGCATCATATGAGCTGGCTTCATTTTCCATGTCTCACGAGGTCACTAAATCTTAGGATTCTATGATGTCTATCCCTGGAGATTTGAAGCAAGGATTCAAGTCTGTCATTTGATCTAGTTTTATCAGCAAGTCAAGATATTTCATTTGATCCTTATGGAGGTCAGTCGTTTATAGCCTCCCCAACTCCTGACAGGTTCTAGATTGTTAGGTTACAAAAAGTAAATAATACTTTTTTCTTCAAGCAAAGAAGTGCAGACAATCCTTGAAGCACAGAAAAATAAAAGACACTATGGTTTAACTTACAAGTCACCACTTAGGCACACCCCCGTTTTCACCAAACTCTTTTTGCTATATCTTCTATGTGTTGAGGGCATGCATGCATTCTTACAATATGGCGGCCACTACATAACTAACCATTGCTGCTTATAACCTGACAAAGACTGCCACATTTAACAGATAAAAATGCCAGTGGATTGGAATTTTAGATTAAATAATAGAATAACTATATTTCATGTCATCTTTTGAACATATTTATATTTAAGAAAATCCATTGTCAGGGGCTTGGGTTGTGGCTTGCAGTAGAGCACTTGCCTAACATGTTCAAGGCCCTCGATTCTCAGCACCACATAAAAATAAATAAATAAAATAAAGGTATTGTGTCAACTACAACTAAAAAATTTTAAATTTTTTTTAAATAAAAAATTCCATTGTCAATTCAAAATTCAAATTTGGTTGAGTTTCCTGTATTTTACCTAGCAATTCTAAACCCGATGCTTAAAATTATTATATAGTCATCAATGGTCAAAACAAACCAGGTGTTTGGGAAGATATTGGTTAAAGAAAATAAAGTGGGCTGGAGATGTGGCTCAAGCGGTAGTGCGCTCCCCTGGCATGCATGCAGCCCAGGGTCGATCCTCAGCACCACATACAAAGATGCTGTGTCCGCTGAAAACTAAAAAATAAATATTAAAAAATTCTCTCTCTCTCTCTCTCTCTCTCTCTCTCTCTCTCTCTCTCTCTCTCATCTTTAAAAAAATAAAAAATAAAGTTACAGTTTGAAAGATAAGTAAGTTCTAGAGACCTAATATACAGTATAATACCTATAGCTAACAATATTATATTACATTAAAATATGCCTCAAGTTAGAATGCTAAATGTTTGATCATCAAAATAACAATAACTAAGAATAGCTGGGATTGAAAGGTGATGAATATGATATGTGGCCTTCATGAGTGAATATTTATCTCTAAGCTCATCAAAATATTTACATTCAGTATGTTCAGATTTTTAAATGTCAATCATACTTAAATAAACTTATTTTAAAAAATGAGCTAAATGCATCTTAAATGCTAAGGTAGATCTTATAGGAATTTTTTAAAAGTTGTAAATAAAAATTTTAGCTACTATTTTCTAGTCTGAAGAATACTGAACAATAATAAAATCTGCCATTTATTAAGCACTAAGCACCATGCAATTTTTTTATTCTCAAAATATATAAGGCAAGTATGTTTATTCCTATTTTATTTACAGAAAGAGTCTTCAACCAACTTTGGCTCTACAGATACCATCTAAAACACTGAGCTTTTAAATCCAGACCTAAAGCACTCATGCTGCTTTGGGGACACATTTGGAAGCCAGGTTAATATTTCACAGATGTTCCTGGTGTCACCATATCACATGTACACACCCAGAGTCATTTTCATGTCACCAGACTCTGTTGTAGTTGATAATGCCATCATGATTGTCAAATATGTCAAATGTCATTCTTTCTGGAAGTATCTAGAGGGAACATCCCACATATTGAAAATCTCAGACAACTAAATGAGTTCTTACCTTTTTATCGGACTCTTCAGAGGTCCTCTATTTCATCCTCAGCAATAAGCAAACCACATTCACAATTTGAACTGTTCTAGGATACATGTGCCTTTTTTATTCCTAGTACAATCATTTGGACTCCAGGGAAAACAACAGAAAGGACCTTCACCTCAAATGTCCTCACCTCTGACCACTGCACATAGAACTACCTATATTCATCATATTTTCTTTCTACACACAAAAGAGTCAACCCAGACAGATGGTGTGGATTTGCCCACGTGGACTTTCCCCCATGGCATAGTCTGGCATATGATCCCACCCAGCTACCAAACAAGCATCAGCATAGGACAACTGACATGTCTTCCATTAAATACTACAATCCCCAATTCACTCCCTCCATCCTCCCTTCCAGTCTGACATCAAAAAGCAGACACCAAGGTAAAGACCTGGCTCCTTGACCAAAGAGCTTCCCTCTGGGCTGCTCAGGCCACGAACATAGACACTTCTAAATTTAGAAGCTATTTGTCTCCTACAGCTTTCAGAGTTCTGTGCCATCTAAGAAATAGCAGGTGGCAGTCACCTACCACCACTAAACACCACACAGTATTCCAGGCCCATTCTGCCCCAATGATAGCTATGTTGTACAGTTTGGCCTCCTTCATGGGAGGGGATATTTGTGGGATGAAGTGACATCTTTTCAAAACACCAGAAGGCTTCCTATTGGCCTGAGCACAGGTCAGCTTGCCTGGCCAGCCTGGCTTTCTGTGGGTGCACAGCTGTCTAAATGGAGAAAGGGGAAACTATAGGGGAGAGGCAACAACTGGCTAAAAAAGAAAGAGGCTAAATCATTTCCCCCTGTTTACAGCACCACTGCCATCACAGAGCCCCAGATAGGGTAAAGCACATCTTCAAAATCTGCCATTTGCAAATGAGCAGTGGAGTTAAAGGAAATGCTCTCTTACCCCTGCACAGACAAGTTGATGGCCAAGTGCAGTACATTGGAAATTCGTAAGGAGGGAGGTCACCAGGCAGCTTGTCAGTTTAACTCTTTATCAGAACATGCTTAACGGGATTTTACTTTCAGCAACATGAACTTTGAAATACTCAAGTTCAAGTTTCACTTGCAGAGCTCCCATCTGTTTTTACTTCACCCTCAGTATTTCCATCTGCTATCCTTTTGGTCTGTCTAATGGGATGCCCCATTAGGCTTTCCAGCTTTCCCAGGTGCTGAAGTCATGGAAATTTTATGACATTGAAAAAATTAAAATATGGGTCCTATGTGTTACCTATAAAAATTAATTCCATTGTACAACAGCTTTCCTTGAATGACACTTCCCAGAATGCCTGTTAAAGAGTTCTGAAGGGTGTGCATGCAGATCATTTATTGCTATGCTCTGGGACACTCAGAGTTCACAAGGGACTATAAGTAATGGAACCAGGCAGAGGGCTGTGCCTGAGGCCTTGCTTCCAAGCTGACCACTCAGAGCTTCTGAATTCCAAGGCCAAAACTGCAGATCAGATTCTGACTCTGGGTTGAGTGATAGCAGCATGGACTTCATAATTGCAGGTGTTCAGCTTGACCTGAACTTAGAGCTCAGAGCAACTGAACTTTGTGTGAGGGTCAAGGGAGTGCCAGCCCTGTCTTCTGAAGGCATGGGACTGGCAATTTGTCAGAAGGTGGCTAGAGCCATAATACTAGTGTTTGGAAATTCGTAAGGAGGGATGTGTTTGTGTCAGTGACTCATTCTTCTTGTTTCAGAACCTCCCAAAATAATTCCACCACTGGAAGAGCAGGGGCTTTCCATATAAAGTCTGAGATGATTACTGGTGGGGACCAAGTGAGAGAGAAACAAAGGAAGGAGCTAAATACAGTAAAATATAGTAAAGAACAGGAGGATTTGCAGAAAAACATTCAGTGGACTAAAAGAGAGGTGCTAACTACCCAGAAGGTCTGTGAATTAGACCTCTGGTTTACCCAACACAGAGTTTACATACTGGTTCATTTACGTATGATGCTTTTTTGTCAATCAAAACTTTAAGCATTTAATGTCAGATAGCAAAGAGACAGTCCTAATGGGGACTTTGACAGTCTCCTCCCAGCTGGTATGCCAGCCAGAGACCCACTGTTTGGAGCTAACAGCCATGATGGTTCTGAAACATTCTTTTCACTGTGCATTTACACTCAGATGTGCTGAAAAATATAATGCATAATTAGGCTTGTTTTTCAATAAAACTATTAAAAGATGCCTTTTCAAGAAAGACTCAGTCTCATTCAGCTGCTCCCTCCTGCTCATGGCTCTAAGATGACATCCCAGTAAGGATAGACCCCCTAATAAGGGGTGGTGTTCTGACCTTGTGTTGGTCATCAGGTGGGCGTGTGCTGCTGACATCCCCTGGTCTCCAAGGTATTGTCCTTTGTCCCAGCCAGGCCCATACAGGTTCAGTGAACTCATGGCCTCCTGGCAAGTCTTGGGTTCCAGCCCTGTTCCCAAGAGCCTGAGTTCATTTTCTTTTTCTTGACTATTCTCCAATCAGCTCTCAGTGCCTGGGGGGCCTGGCACTGGCCCCTACCCACCCCACCTTGGGCCTCATGCATCCCCTTTGTCTTTCAGCTCCAACTATGGGGTGCTCTCCTTTTATCCACTGTCATCACTCTCTCCTTCTAGCATCAAACACCCTTCCTTCTTGTCTCTCTGCCATCTGCATAAGGAGCCCTTCTTTCCATGGGGGAGATGTACACAATGAGAATGAAGGACTAAGCAGTCTTTGGCATGTTGGAGAAAGGGAGTAAAGAATTTAGACCATTCGTTTCAAGTCTCCCCAGGACTTAGAAGTTTGGAAAGCTACTAAGGCAGTCAGTAACAATAAAAAAGAAAAATCAATTTTTATGACTGCAAACATAAGTGTATCACACTTAGTTTCAGTACCTTATCCCATTATGAAAGATAGTAATTTTCTCCTACGTTACTGTCTGCCTAAAGCCTTATGCATGTCAGTTTTTATTCCCTCTCTCTCTCTCTCTCTCTCTCTCTCTCTCTCTGACAGTAGACATCCTGGAGGACCATTCTTTCTATGGGGTGAGAGAGGGGATGAAATTAGGGCTAGAATGCTTTCTGTTTGAAGAGGTCCCCATCCATTTTTGGACCTGTGAATTCTTTGCTGGCAAAAAAGCTTAGATGTTTTTGCAAAGTATATTCCCGAAAGTTTATCTCTCTTAACCTCAATGTTTGTGGGGAAAATAACAGCAGTAGCAGCAACAACAAGAAAATCAAAACAGAACATTTAATGTGATTGCAGCTGCATGAGCAAAGAATTTTTCCAAGGTTTGAAAATGCCCTAACTTGGGAAAGCCTAGCACAACAGCAAACATACATGTGGATCCTAAGAGCTTCTTTCATCTGTCACTTTGATGACAAGGATAGAGAAAAGGGGAAATTCTGGAACCAGTGTCAAATGTCCCACAGGGCTTCAGAGGAACAGGGTTGGAAATGGACAAAAGAGTTGATGTGACCTCCTGTAGGTAAAGTGTACATATTCCTTCTAAAACACTCTAGGTCTGTAATTCAGGCTTCTGTGGTCGACATAAAAAGAAATCCTTGAAGTATCTGTAAAGGGGTTAAAACCAAATACCGATTAGGAAATGTTGATTACTTTGTTATTAGTAACATTAGTAAATGTTATTACTTCTTTACTCCAGGAAAAAATGCAACCTTCAAGATTGCTCTAAGAAACTAAAATATGGATGAGGTAAATGGTGATGTAGCAGAGCTCTGAACTTAGAGTAAGATAGCTTTGGGTTTAGAGTTCCACTAATTCTTACATCATCCCATTCTAGCTTTGCAATTTGACATTTATCAGCCTCAGTCAATACCAAATTTGCAGTGCTACTATAAGACTAAATGAGATTGAACCAGGATTGAACCCAAAAGTGCTTAACTACTAAGCCATATCACCAGACCTTTTCATATTTTATTTTGAGATAGCGTCTCACAAAGTTGTTTAGTGCATCTGTAAATTGCTGAGGCTGGCTATGAATTCATGATCCACTTGCCTCCATTATAGGTGTGTGCACAGCACCCAGCAGATTTTTAATGTGTTTATCATACTTCATAAATATGGACTGCCTTGCACATAGAACATTCTGGAAGAAAGAACATCTATTATTATTATTCACCTATATTTTCTATTTATTTTTCTATCTTAACCTACCCCTCCTTTGTTTGGCTAATTTATGAAAAGAAAGCAAAAAAATGAGTGGTTTCAGCACTAAATGAGATAACGTTTTTCCAAGGTACACCTATAAGTTCAGCAGTGTGGGATTTAACTTGGGTCTCCGAGGTGATTTCACTGAGTGGCTCACACAACTGAAATTGATTCATTTTCTTTCCAGAATGCTTTCCAAATACTAAATCTGATATTTAGAAGTAAGGATCAGAGAATTAAAACTTTTTTTTTCTTTTTCCTGTACAGGAAAATTAATACTATAAGAAGGTTCTATTTCCATATCACAAGGTATCTGTTCACAAAGTAGCATACACGTGAGGGTTTCTGTACTCTCATCCATGAAAGCACCAAATTGGCCTGAGCTACAAGAACCATCTGCAATACAGGGGATGAGGGTTAGGCAGAGGAGGGAGGGGAAAAGGGGGGAAAATTCAATTCTTCTGTGTATTTTGTTTTAGTTCTGATGCAGCCAGATGAAATCCAGTCACCAATCATTCACTTCCAAATGCAGGAAAGGTTTTGTTGAGATGTCCATCCAACTATTAGGAGCTCAACTCCTTCAACTATTTTAAATCTTCCACAGAGAACTCAGCCCAGCTGACAGCACTGAGGTCCCACAGTTCAGAAGGGATAAGATCTTCAGGGTAATATTCAAAACCTTTATTTCTAAGAATACATTGGCTGCAGACCACCATTCCCAGGACTGTATGCCCTTGAAGAGCTGTGGAGAAAGGTGTCGTGTGCTTTATACCATGCTTTATAAGGGTTTCTAACCTGAATGACCTCTTTTAATTGTTGCTTTATAGCTTATTCTGCAAAGATGAGGGACATAGTTAAACCTATGGCACTGCTGAAAACAAAAATAAATAAATAAATGCCTCCTTCTCCAGTGTCTGGTCCAAACCGCCCCATTCTTTTCTGGCCCCTACTCCCTCCCCAACCATCCGCTCAACTGTGTTCAGTTTCTAAAGTAAACTATACTGACTTCCTACCAGTGGGTAATTCCCTCTCTGACTGCACGGGGGTCTTTCCAGGAACTGCCTGCTGTTGTGCAGAATCAGCTAGTTTTTTTTTTAAATTGATTTCATTTTTTTAAATACAGAGCAGCAGAATGCATTACAATGTTTTTTTTTTTGGGGGGGGGTTTACTGATTTTATTTTTTTAAATACAGAGCAGCAGAATGCATTACAATTCTTATTATACATATAGAGCACAGTTTTTCATATCTTTGTATATAAAGTATGTTCACGCCAATTCATGTCTTTATACATGTACTTTTTTTGCATTACAATTCTTATTACACATATATACCACATTTTTCATATCTCTGGTTGTATATAAAGTATGTTGACACACAATTCGTGTCTTCATACATGAACTTTGGATAACGATGTCCATCACATTCCACCATCCTTGATAATCCCCTGCTTCTTCCCTTTCCCTCCCACCTTTCTTCTCTAGCTAGAATTCATCTATTCTTCCCATTCTCCCCTCCCTACCCCACTATGATTCAGGCTCTTTATATCAGAGAAAACATTCAGCATTTGTTTTGGGGGGATTGGCTAACTTCACTTGGCATTATCATCTCCAACACCATCCATTTACCTGCAAATGCCATAATTTTATTCTTTTTTATTGCTGAGTAAAATTCCATTGTGTATATATGCCACATTTTTTTATCCATTCATCCACTAAAGGGCATCTAGGTTGGCTCCACAGTTTAGCTATTGTAAATTGTGCTGATATAAACATTGATGTGCCTGTGTCCCTGTAGTATGCTGTTTTTAAGTCCTTTGGGTATAGTCCAAGGAGAGAGATAGCTGGGTCAAATGGTGGTTCCATTCTCAGATTTCCAAGGAATCTACATACTGCTTTCCATATTAGCTGCACCAATTTGCAGTCCCACCAGCAATGTATGGATATACCTTTTTCCCCACATCCTCCAGAATCAGCTAGTTAACAGTCCTCATTCTTGACTCCAGCCCTACCATTCCAGAGTGCTCCAAGTCCAGTAGGCATCTATTTCTGCTCCCCATTAAGTCCTATTTCCACTCAGATCCTCACAGATTTCTCACAATTCAACAAAATGTCTCCTGTTTTAACCATTTTTTTCCCATCTGAGGCTCCCAGAGAGAAGTAACTCCCACAAGTGCACTAATTTATTTGCTCAGACTCAGAGGATCTAAGCCATTTTTGTTACTATATCCTTAAAATGAGAAAAAGGAATACACATCTTCTACTTATTTTTTAATGTGATCAATTTATGCAAAGCTTAATATTGTGACCTAGCCAGGAAATATGACCTAGTCTGGAAAGCTTATCCTACAAGACTCAGAAATCAGATGTTATGGATACAAAGACTGCTAGTGCAATCTATCAAAAAGAAAATGCGAGGCACAAAATGCGAGTAGGGCGTTGAAAGGTTGTCATTGTTAAAATTTTATGGTGATCTTCAATGTTTACCAAATACCAAGAAATATAACCTGATTTCTTTATGCAGGAACGATGAAAAATTTCCCTTGGAAATAATAATTGCAATTTCAAATGATTCACCTCTCTGTCAGAGAAGGACTAACTTTTAAATCCATTGGAATAAAGACATTACAGCATGCAGTCTTGTAGTCAAAAAACAAATCATTGAATTTCCATGACCCAAATCATAAGGAATCTTTACTTTAAATATCCCATTAACAAAATGCCCCAAGTATGTTAAAAATCACAGGACTCTCGGTTTACACTTCAAAACCAGGGAGCTCAGTGTGCCCTTTTGTTCTTAGATAAAAATAGTCAAGTGAATTATGAGGAAGGACAAAGAATAAGGTACCGAGACCACCACTGGCATTACTACTATGGTAACCAAGTCAATGCAATCGCATCTGCTATTACAACTATGAGTCAGAACATTAATAGAATCGCTCCACTGACTGAATGCCCACACTGTGCCAGGTTCTGTCTTTACACACATTGTCTTTAAACTTGGGAAGGATCCTGCACAGTGGACATTATTCTTCCAACTTCACAGACAACAGAAACTAAGGGTCATAAAGGCTGGACCACCTGCCTGGTTGATGCAGAGAAGCAGGTCTGATTCTAAAGTCATTGTACTTAACTCTAACACTTTCCAAGCAAGTAAATTTTTTTTTCACAAACCTTCCCCCTAGGAAAACGTTTAAAGTAGATAAAAAAATGTCAGCCCTTTCCATGATGCAGAAGCAGAAATAATAGGAAATTAGTTGTAATATCTCTTTCTTACACATTTCTCAAGTGAAATATGTTTTTCACCAACATATCAACTTTATGGAAAAGGGCAGAAATATCATTGCAATGGATATTTTGGAGTTGATGGTTCATTTTTCCTATGTACAACCACTGGCAACTATATGCAGATGAATAAGGGGCAATTATATATCATCTTCATCAGCCAAAAGAATTGATCCAAAATATGTTCATTCACCTGCAGAAAAGAAATCATTTTCAAATATCTCAAATAATACCCTCTCCCACCTATAAGGAAGATGCGGCCCTAGTTGTTTGAACTAAACTTTTCACTTTTACACTCATTGCATTACCATCTTGCAAAACTCAGAAGACTCTTTACCTAAAAAACAAACAAATCAAATTTGACATCTTCTTCTAAAGCCCTACTTGTTCCTTGCGTTTCGATGCCTCCAAGGTCTGAGTAATGAAACAGAGAGGTCAAGCGATATCACCCCAAGAGAAATGACCTATTGGAAAACAGGAAGTGAAAACAAACTCAGTTGCAGTGGAGAGAACACCGAAGAGGAGCTGGCAGCCCTGAAGAGCCAGGCTCAGGCTCCGGGTTCATCTCTACATTGTCTCTGATTTCAGCACCTTGCCATCTGATCCTCCTGGCTGATTGGGATGGATTTCCCAGGATGAGAGAACTCACACTTCATTCCAGTGCCTGAGGACACCCCAGTGACTGATTTATGGGGGTGGTTGTCAGAAAGACAAACAGTTACTTGACATGGCTAAGAAGCAGTGATTTGCACCATAGTTGTTGGTGACCTCCAAAATGGAGAAAGAGCAGGAAATTTCCTCACATGATGTCAGGCCAGGGAACAGCAGTTCTAAAAGAGGCAAGTCACTTTGTTCTTTCCCTTCAATTTACTTGAGGGGAGGAGGCACAAAACTCAGAGGGATTAGCGCTGGGAGGCATCTTTCCTTATTTTTCTAGACCTTATCTCCTGTTTTTTTTTTTGCCATTTTCTAAAGACATTTTTGTTTCTTTTAGTAGAACAAGCCTGTCGGTCCCTTTTCAAACTTAAGAGAAAATATCGTCACCTGCAACTTCTTGAGTTTGCCACCTTTCTTACCTCCAAATACCCACCTGCCCACAAACAAGAAACGGTCACCTAAATTATGCACTGTTTGAAAGGCGCATGTCCTAAATGTGAAGAGTTTATAATTACTTACCAAAATAATGTAGCAGGTCTGTAAAGAATCTGAATGTAAGAAAACACATTGAGAGAGTATGAACAAAATGATGCTTCTAATAACCCTCTTTTTTAAAATATTAAAAACTTGAATTTAGAGAAAAATCTTGTGACAAGGAGGTTCATTGGAGTCAGTTCCTCATATCTTCAGAGCCTGAAAGAATCCTGAGAAGTTTAAGTGAAGATGTATAAAACCAATCATAATAGAAATGCAAAGGAGGAAAATATTTCTAAAGCCCAGGAAAAATAAAATTTAAACAGAAATTGCTTTAAAAGAAAACAAATCCACAATGTGTATTTTATCTGCCTAATGAATAATTTTAGTGTGGTCAACAGTCTCCAAACATGACTAATTTAGAAAAACAGGAATGATTCTGAGCAAAGAGGAATAAAAACATATTCCTTTTTTTTTTTTTATTGGAACCACCCATTGCTGTATGTGAATGCCTGGTGACTAAACCACTTTACTCAGTTTTGACTCAGTTTGCTGCTGGTTTGAGAGAGAGCAGATTCTGAAACACTGCTAATGGTGTGCAAAGCTGCCTGCTGACCCCTATGTACCAATTCACCCTGAAAATGCCCATGTCCTAGGGTAGAAGGATGGTTCCCCCAAATGAAGAGGAAAGGGAAGGAGTATTGTGAGGCTTAGGGAATGAAAGCGTGGATGGTGTGCAGGCTGGAAAGGTAAGGTGTGTTTGGGAACCTTAAATAGATCAGGCTCTTGGAGAAGAAAATGAATGAAAGCTAAGTCTGGAAATGTGCTTAGTGGTTAGATTTTTAGGGCTCTAAATTAATGTTTGTGCAGGGGCGGCCTAGCTCCGATGTTAGGAAGGTACTGAAGACCAGAAGTTTTCTAGAATCCATATGATAAATGAGGACATTTAAGTCTCTAGTTTCCTCACTGTCAGCAATTAGAAAGTTATTGTTATCACCGTGGCTGTGCCTAAGATTGCCTATCATTAGAAAACCAACAACTTTTATCCATACCCCATTCTGTACCCCCAAGATGTGAGGGAAATGGAGAGAGGAAACTTCCATTTTTTTTATTTAATCACACAACATGTTTCTGAGCATCCACCATGCAGCCAGTGCCATGATAGTTGGAAAAGAATAGGCAAGAACCCAGCCCAGCTTCTGCCCTTAGCAGCTCTTCAGGGCAGTCAAAGCCAGGAGCGTTGAGATGGGTCAGCGCAGGTGACATGGATGCACACTAAGACTACAAGTCAGCCTCAACCAGGAAAGATTTCCTCATGGCCACGGATAGATCCTTACCCATGTCAGTGTACATCAGAGCTGATCCACAACATCGAGATGATCAGGCATGCACAGCTGAACTGTCCCTACAAGAGCAACAGGGGGGAAAATCCTATAAAACTCACAGATCTAGCAATTATATAAATTATTTTGTGTGTATGCGTGCGAAATAAATGAATCCCAGAGAAAAGATGCCTAATATTTTGCTGAGTTTTGTTTTCATTTGTTTTGTTGACTAATGAATAAAGTATTCTGAATATTAAAAATACTAAATAATTGCTTACATTAAGTAAGTGTGCAGATAAACACTTCTGAAAGAGACAGAGAAAGTTAGTTGAATCAAAGATCTCATGAGAATAATACGATTATTTTTTTTGCTCCTAGACTGAGTTTAGAGTATTATAAATAACTCAAAAGAAAGATTTTTTTTAAAGATGTTTGTCTGCGTCACTAAATGTTAATACCTACAGCATATAAGAAAATGTCTTGCCTCAATTTTGAGTAATTATGCTGCATTTACCTCCTGTGTTTACTATCTCATTAAGCCTGCGTCAAATGCATAATTACCATGCAGGTGAGCTGGCTTTACCAGTGTATGCATGAAAGTCTCACGTCAATTCTCTGTGAGGTCCCCCAGGGCAGAACCAAGACATATTCATCTTGCACACACCACTCTCAACCCTGTCCCTGCAACAAGGCATGCATTCCACAAAGGATCTCCAAATCAGTCATGGAGAAGCATCCTAATTATGTCAACTTCAGCTTTGTCTTGGGTAGGGAAAGTAGGTATCTACTGGGCACCATTTTTTCTGGACAATGCTCTCAGTCAAACACCACTATCTCTCCCTAGGATCACTTAATCAGACACCAGTGTCTTCCCACTGATTCCCACTTAACTAATATTCCAGCATGACATTCCAGTTAGTCGAATGCTGATGTCCTAATCTCATATTAAAATAAAATCCAGATTTACTTACACACCATTGATAATCTTTTCTTTTCACAGTTTGAGAATGGCCTGTAATAATAATTCTCTGGATGAGAAAGCACATTAACATGACAGAAGGGAGAATGTGGAGATCGTCTCCTATATTCTCGCAACAGAAGGTGTGGCCACTGAGAACATATTAGCAGGTGCCCAACAATTGTCACTGGTCATGGCAGCAGGAAGAAGGAAGCAGGGAAAGAGAAGAGAGGCTACACAAAAGGTGACTTTGGGCTATGCTACATGCATCCCAGACCATATTTCATCACAAGGTTGTGGGTTGCAGGGTCACAGGCAAGTGAACACACACCATCAGACGTCACTGCCTTCTTAAATTATTCCTTCCAGAAATGACTTCATAGGCAGCCGCCCTGATGTGAAAGGATTCCACGTTGATTCCTGTGATATGTAAGGCATGGCCACTATCAGACAAGCATGAGCACAGGACCCTTTGGTCTAGTCCTACCACACACACCATGTGAACATGAACACCCTCTATTGTTTGTGGAAATTTTCAAAATAGAGTCATGCATCACTTAACAAATGGGGCATGTCCTGAGAAATGCATTCTTGCTAAGTAATTTTCATCATTGTGCTAACATCCATCAGAGACTGTAAAAAAGACAGCTATGATGTCACTAGGTGATCCAGTCCTGTGGGAATATAATGGCATATACGATCCACTGTTGAAAGAAACTTTATGCGGTACATAACTGTATTCTCTTTCCTCTCTGCTATGTTGTCCCTTCCTGACGGATGAATGGGAAAAGCCAGCTCTGATACTGCAGGTCAGACTTCAACATGCTCTTAACCTTGAAGAGGTCCTTCCCTCTGCCTCCTCCACCTTGTGCTTCACGTTATTCACATGTCTTGTCTCTTTTCATTTCCATACTGTCCATTCCTAAATGGGCTAAGAGCACACTGACACGTCTGAATACCCATTCCTTTAAACATACATGGAAAACACAGTTCTCTGGACATGGTTGGAACAATGTTGATGATTCAAACTGTGAAGAGGGCAATTCTATCCCAGATGCCATGCTTGGACTTTCTCCTACTCTGAACAACACTATGATAGGTTGTTGCTTGCATCTTCCTATTGTTTTATAATAATGCCAAGCCTGGAAGGAGAATTCTTAACTATACAGTGAATTTCCCCCAAAATATATCAACTTAAAACAGCATAATTCATCATCTCAATGTCTCTGTGGGTCAGAAATCTAGGAGTGGGCTGTCTGGGTGGTTCTGCCTCAGGGTCCCAAACAATATTGTGGTCAAGATGGCTACTAGTACTGTGGTCACAAAAAGGCTGGAGGTAGGGGGAATTCTGCATGGCTTGAGCAGACCAGGTGTAGGGGGCAGAGGGTAGTAAAAATGTAGATTATCTCCCAGATAATAAGACATGTCAAATGACAGATGCTGGTGTTCACCCTGTAGGCAGTGGGAGGCCCTTCTGGGAGTGGTATTATGACTTAATCTGTTTTCTGTTGCCCTAATATAACACCTGAAACTGGATGCTTTATAGAGAAAATATATTTATTTTGTCTTATATTTTGTGAGGCTGGGAAGTTTACCATCAGGGGGCCACCTCTGGTGATGGACTCATGCTGCTTCAACTCATGGCAAAAAGCAGAAAGGCAAGCAGATACATGTGAAAGAAGCCAAAATTCCCACAATTGCTTAACTTTCCCATGAAAAAGACATTCATCCATTCCATTCATGGGGACTCCAACCCCATGATCCAAACACCTCCTGCTAGGCCTCACCTCCCAACACTGCCATCTTGAGAACCAAGCCTCCACATGAGTTTTGGTTGGGACAAACATAGTGTACCACCATACTACACCTAGAGAAATAAGTTACTGGAACTTGTGCAATTAAATTTGAACTTTTGAAATAAAGTTAGTCTGAGCTGCTACAGTAAGTTTCCACAGACCAAACCAAAATGGAATAACTCATGCTAAAGTTTCATTTCACCAAACCTAAACTAAGTTCTTCCCCCAAATGAGGGAAGAGATAATAGCCAAACCCATAAATGGGCCAGTTTTAGTCAGCATGATAGGGAAGTCTTCTCTATTTTAACACTTACAAGGAAAGTAACCTGAGGCAACCTAATATGAACACCAAGCTATTTAGCTTTGTGTATTATTCTACTTCCTTTCCTGTTCAAGTTATCCAATAAAATCCAATAGTTCCACCATGCCCGATGGAGCAACTCTTTAATCTTTAGATGCACTACTGCCCAATTTATGGATCACTAATAAAAACTAATTAGATCTTCAAACTCAAATAGATGAAATTTTATCTCAACACACTGTAAAAACAGAGTGAAGGCAAGGTGTGGTTGATTAATTCAGGATCCTCCTGCCTCAACTTCCCCACGCCTGTAATCCCAGAGGCTGGGGAAGTTGAGACAGGAAGATTGTGAGTTCAAAGCCAGCCTCAGCAACTGTGAGATGCTAGGCAACTCAGTGAGACCCTGTCTCTAAATAAAATACAAAAGAGGGCTGGGGATGTGCTCAGTGGTTGAGTGCCCCAGAGTTTAATGCCAGGTATATGCAGCCCCCTCCCCCACAAAAAGAGTGAAGTATGGATAAAGTGAGGAAATGGAGAAGAGGAACCATTCAGAGATTCTACTGAGGCCAGGGAGAGGAATGCTATGTATCCAAAGCAAGATTGAGGAAGACAACACAAATCACTAGGAATCGGGAAGGTTAGATGATGTGGGTGGGGGAGAGAGGATAACTTTAACAAAATAGACCTGATTTCACAAAACACCACAGAGGCCTGTAAGATTTTTCAAGTACCTGGTCAAAGACACTGTTCCTGGAGATGAGGTTTTGAGTACTCCCCACACCCCAAGAAAAGTGGCTGCAGGCACAAGTATCCTGCTCCTTAAAACCCCACCCCCTTGAAACCTTGTATGGGAGAAATTGAATCTTAGTCATCACTCAAATCATTTCTTAAGAATGTCCTTCTAAAAGTACATTTGTCTATGGGTGAAACAATTTAAAATTAGTAAAGTCAATATTTAATTTGGACCTAGTTGGGAACTGTGGAATTTTCCATGGAGAATCAGAGCTGTCACCAGGTTATGGTGAATTGGAACAACAGCCCTGGTTACTGCATTTTGATAAGACAGAGCTGCTGGGCTCACAGAGTGATTTAGGGCAGGAAAGGCAATAGCTTCACCAGCCAATGCTTGAGCTAAGACCTTGGCTAGACAATCGTTTGACAAATGTCATCCCCATTGCCACCATTTTCCTCCTGATTTTACTAAACCCAGACTCTACCTTTCCATTCCCACCCAGCCCCAAGCTGCTGTTTCCTCTATAAGATTGACTTCATTGCTCATGTTTCACTCTTTGTGCATACAAGAATATTTAGAGAATTAAAAAAAAAAAAGAGCCATCTTATTTGACTTGTATTATATAGACTTCCAGAAATGGCCTGGACCCTCTACTACCCTCTTGTGTCCAAGATGGCACTGCAAAGACTCATGAACCCTGGTGAGAAAGAGACCCATCTGATGCCATCAAATTCCCAAAATGGAAGAACAAAAAGACCCTGTCACAGTTGACTCCTCTCTCTCTAGTTGGTCTAGCTTGTCAACTCTTTGATCTTTCCCAGGAACCAACTTTAAGTTTCAATGATTTTCTCTAATATTTGTAATCATTCTCTTTATCTCCTCTGTAATCTTTGTTATTTTCTTCCCTTTGGGGATGGTTTGTTCCTCCTTCTCTATTTCCTTGAGTTGTACAGCTAGGTTACAAAATCAAGGTCTTTCTTCTTTCTCATGGATGTGTCACATTTATGGTCATCAATTTTTCTTGGAGCACTACTTTCACTGCTTTCCACAAGTTTGGGCATGTTTGTTGGCTCTTTTCTTCAATCACACACACACACACACACACACACACACACAAATACTTCATTGGGAACCACAGAAGGCACAAGGCAAAACAAGTGGTCATCAAGTTTTGATTTTCCACTCCAGAGCAGGTATTGTACATTAACAGGTGTTTAATATTTGCAGATACTTTATTTTATATTTTCCAATCTACCTATAAACTGAGGACTTTGGTTGCTACTCATAGTTTGGTCTGAAAAGAGTTATTTCCTGAGGACTTAGGATCTTATGACATGTAAGAATAGGTTCATGTGAAGCATAGTATAGACTTGCAGCCCATTGTACAATTCAATGGTTTGGAGTATACCAAATCATTAATATTTTTAAATTGTAGTAAAACACATAGAACATAAAACTTGCTTTTTTAACCATTTTTAAAAGATCTACCTTGCTCTTAGATAAGCAGAATTAATATTATCAAAATGAACATACCACCAAAAGCACTATACAGATTTAATGCAATTCTGATCAAATTATGAAAAAATGTACAAATGCTTTATGAAATGTAAAATGAACTCTAAAAATCATTAAATAAAAATACATGTTATATATATGTATATATAAAATCAAATGATTTATAAGACTCTTGAGTTCTTAGTTTTACTGAGTCAGACTAATTTGAAAGAACAATTTTAACTATTATCTTTTTCAGGCACTAATTTAGGTAGTTTAATAAATATGTCATGTGTGGAAAATATGATTAGATAATATAAAAAGTATATCTAATATTTCTATTAGTAGATAGTAAATCTTTTATTTCTATTATTTCTATCTAACATATTCTACTATTCCTGTGAATTATGTGTTTCTTTGGAATAACTTTTTTAAATTGAAAGCTTTCTTTCTATATAAGAAACAGAACTGAGATGAAATACTAAAATGTACTATATAAAATAAAAGAAATTTAATCAGTAATTTCATAAGTCTTTATTTTTTCCTCCATTTTTAAGTTAAAGAAGCCAGATGACCAGGAGTGCTATGCTGATAGTTATAGAAGTGGGATGCTGAGAGGGACAGAGGATTAACCACATATTGCCTATGTGAAGCACTTTCTCAGAGAAGTCACTTGTAGAAACTGAAATCGATGATTGAGTGCACAGGCTCTCCTTTCTGTGTATTAATATTGGAGGTTTACACCAACCCAGGCTATCTTTTCTTCAATGCATGTTTTAGGTACCTTTGTCTAATATAAGATAATTTTAATTTGGTGGGTTAGTCTCTGTGTCCTCTGTTCTGTACCATTGGTATACCAGTCTTTTTTGGTGCCAATACTATGCTGTTTTTGTTACTGTGGCTCTGTAGTATAGTTTAAAGTCTGGTATAGTGATGCCACCTGCTTCACTCTTCCTGCTAAGGATTGCTTTAACTATTCTGGGTTTATTATTGTTCCAGATAAATTTCATGACTGTTTTTTTTATTTCTATGAGGAATGTCATTGGGATTTTGATTGGGATTGCATTAAATAGGTACAGTTCTTTTGGTGGTCTGGTCATTTTGATAATATTAATTCTGCCTATCTAAGAGGAAGGTAAATCTTTCTTATAAGGTCTTCTTTGATTTCTTTCTTTAGGATTCTGTAATTTTCATTATATAGATCTTTCACCTCTTTTGTTAAGTTGATTCCCAAATATTTTATTTATTTATTTATTTTTGAGGTTATTGTAAATGGGGTAGTTTTCCTCGTTTCCCTTTCTGAGGATTTGTCACTGATATACAGAAATGCCTTTGATTTATGGATGTTGATTTTGTATCCTGCTACTTTGATAAATTCATTTACTATTTCTGGAAGTTTTCTGGTGGAACTTTTAGAGTCTTCTAGATATAGAATCATATCAGCAGCAAATAATGCCAATTTGAGTTTTTTCCTGTGTGTATTTCTTTAATTTCTTTTGTCTAATTGCTTTGACCAGTGTTTCAAGAACTATGTTAAATAAAAGTGGTGAAAGAGGGCATGCTCATCTTGTTCCAGTTTTTAGAGGGGATGCCTTAAAATTTTCTTCATTTAGAATGATGTTGGCCTGGGGCTTATCATAGATAGCCTTTACGATGTTGAGATATGTTCCTGTTTTCCCTAGTTTTTCTAGTGTTTTGAACATAAAGTGGTGATGTATTTTGTCAAATGCTCTTTCTGCATCTATTAAGATGATCATATGATTCTTATCTTTAAGTCTATTGATGTGATGAATTACATTTATTGATTTTCTTATGTTAATCAACCTTGCATCCCTGGGATGAATCACACTTGATCCTGGTGCATAATATTTTTGATATGTTTTGTATTCAATTTGCCAGAGTTTCACTGAGAATTTTTGCATCCATGTTCATTAGAGACGTTGGTCTGAAGTTTACTTTCTTTGATGTGTCTTTGCCTGGTTTGGGGATCAGGGTGATATTGGCCTCATAGAATGAGTTTGGAAGTGCTGCCTCTTTTTATGTTTCCTGAAATAAATTGAAGAATATTGGTATTAGTTCTTCTTTCAAGGTCTTGTAAAAATCGGCTGTGTTTCCATTTGGTCCTGGGCTTTTCTTGTTTGGTAGGGCTTCTGATGGCATCTTTTATTTCATCACTTGAAATTGATCTCTTTAAATTGTGTATATCATCTTGGTTCAATTTGGAAAAATTATATGACTAGAAATTTGTCGATGCCTTTGATATTTTCTATCTTATTGGAGTACAAGTTTCCAAAATAATTTATAATTATCTTATGTATTTCTGTAGTTGCTGTTGCGATATCTCCTTTTTCATCATGTATGTTTGTAGTTTGAGTTTTCTCTCTCCTTCTCTTTGTTAGCATGGCTAAGGGTCCATAAATTTTATTTTTTCAAAGAACCACAATTTTTCAATTGTTTCTTTTGTTTCAATTTCATTGATTTCAGCTCTGATTTTAATTATTTTCTGTCTTCTGCTTTTGGTGTTGATTTGTTCTTCTTTTTCTCTAGGGCTTTGAGATGTAATGTTTATAGTCATTTATTTGTTGACTTTTTCTTCTTTTAAGAAATGAACTCCATTAATTGAACTTTCCTCTTAGAACTGCCCTCATAGTGTCCCAGAGATTTTGATGTTTTATCTGTGTTCTCATTAACCTTTAAAAATAATCTCCTCCTTGATATCTTCTGTGTTCATTCAGTAACATATTATTTAGTCTCCCAGTGTTGGAGTAGCTTTTCTTATTTTATCATTGATTTTTAATTTCATTTCATTATGATCTGATAGAATACACGATAGTATCTCTACTTTTTTTATTTGCTAAGAATTACTTTGGCTTAGTATATGCTCTCTTAGAGAAGGATCCATGTGCTGCTGAGAAGAAAGTGTATTCTCTCATTTAAGGATAAAATATTCTACATCTGTCAATTAAGTCTAAGTTATTGATTGTATTATTGAATTCTATAATTTCTTTTTTGTTTGGAAGGTCTATTTAGTGATGAAAGAGGTGTGTTAAACTCACCCAAAAGTATTGTGTTCTGGTCTATTTGACTCTTGAACTTGAAAAGTTTGATGAACGTAGATGCTCAATTGTTTGGGGCATATATATTTTATAATTGTTAAGTCTTGTTGGTATATGGTTCACTTAAGCAGTATCAGTGTCCTTCTTTAACCCTTTTGATTGACTTTAGCTCAAACTCTACTTTATTTGATATGAGGATGGAAACCCTTGCTTGCTTCCACAGCCCACGCGAGTGGTATGATTTTTCCCAACCCTTCACCTTCAGTCTGTGGATGTCTTTCCCTATGAGATGAATCTCTTGGAGACAGCATATTGTTGGGTTCTTTTTTTTTTTTTTTTTTTTGGATCCAATCTGCTAGTCTACATCTTTTGATTGGTAAGTTTAGGCCATTAACATTCAGCATTATTATTGAGACATGCTTTGTATTCCCAACCCTTTTTGTTTATTTTTGGTATTTAACGTGAGTTGGTTTTTACTCTGATTAGATTATCCTTTAGTTTAATCTCTCCCTCTGCTGATTTTCATCATTGTTTTTCATTTTCTCTTCTTGGAATATTTGCTGAGGATGTTCTATATTGCAGGCTTTCCAGTTGTAAATTCTTTTGACTTTTGCTTATTGTGGAAGGTTTTTATTTCATCACCAAATCTAAAGCTAAGTGTTACAGGATATAAGATTCTTGGTTGGCATCTATTTTCTTTCAGAGCTTAGCATATGTTGTTCCATGATATGCTGGCTTTGAGTGTCTGGATTGAAAAATCTGCTGAGATACGAATTGTTCACCCTCTACACGTGATCTGATTCTTCTCTCTTGCAGCCTTTAAGAGTCTATCCTTCTTCTGTATGCTACGCATTTTCATTATAATGTGCCTTGGTGTAGATCAGTTGTAATTTTGTACATTTGGTTCCTGTAAGCCTCTTGTATTTGGTTTTCCAATTCATTCTTCATGCTTGGGAAGTTTTCTAATATTATCTCATTGAAGAGATTGTGCGTTCTTTTGGTTTGAAACTCTGTGCCTTCCTCTACTCCAATAACTCTTAGATTTGGTCTCTTGATGCTGTCCGATAATTCTTGGATATTCTGTTCATGGTTTCTTACTCTCTTCATTATGTGATCAATTTTATTTTCCAGATTGTATACTTTGTCTTCATTATGTGACCGTCTTTCTTCCAAGTGATCTAGTCATTTGGTTATGCTTTCTGTTGAGATTTTTATTTGGTTTCCATTTTTTTTTTTTTGGTTTGTTTTCAGAGTCTCTATCTCTCTCGAAGTAATCTTTTGCTACCTGTGTTTGCTCTCTTTTTGCTTTGTTGGGGGATCTATTTTTGCCTGTATTTGCTCATTTAGGTCATTCTTTAATTCACAGATCATTTTAATTATGAACCTTCTGAACTCCTTCTCTGACATTTCTTCAACTTCACTGTCCATGGGTTCTGTTATTATAGTATCCTCATTTGGTTGGGGAACTTTCCTCTCTTGTATTTTCATGTTGTCTGTGTCTTCCTTTCTTGCAATATGGATATGAGATATTACAGTTTCTACCCTATATTCTTGTAGTACCCATGCAGTTTGTCTGTTCCTCACCTTGATGTTGGGCTACCAGATCCTGCTGGTGTCCCTCAAGCTATACTACTTCAACTAAAGGTGATGGCGGCAATAGCTGAGATAACTGGAGATAACTGTTGAGGTGCCCCAAGATGGAAGCAATGTCTTACAGAGATGGGGCCGGAAGGGTGGGCCTAACACTCTCTTTGGGATGCCTGCTCTGAGATGCAGCTGCTTCTAGGCCCTGTCTGATATCAAAAAGGAGCTACTGCATGGGGAAGGCTATGGTGGTAACTGCAGTGTCCCAAGATGAAAGTGGGTTAGGCTTAGGTTCCCAGATGGGGGGAGGGAGTTCAACTCAGACCTTCCCTGGGGCTGGGTTCTGTGCCAGTTGTAGTGGGAAGATCTAGGCTGGGCCTGGGCTCCCTTGGTAGTCTGCTGGTCCCAAGATATGGTCCTGTGCAGGAAGTTGGGCCCCTACTGATCAAGGAAAAGACTTGGGCCTACTGTGAGCCTGTGTTCCACACAGGCCAGTGTGGGTGGATCTGGGCCAGGCCTGACCACTCTTGGTAGTCTACTGGTTGGAAGGGGTGGTCCTGTGCTGGAGGCTGGGTCTGGTGGTGTCTGCTGGTGGAGGGTTGGAAACCAGCCTACTGTGAACCTGGGTCCTGTGCAGGCTGGTGTGGGTGGATCTGGTCCATTACTCTTTAAGGCAATTAATTATAAGAAATAAGTAAAGGAAGTCAATAACAATCTCTAATGGATTCATCTCATAATAGTGCCTTTTGTTTTGTTAGGCCTCTTATGTTATACTTTAGGACTAAGGATGTTGCATATAACTTTATAAAGAGAAATATATAGGAGAATATATATAACAAAAACTTAGTTGTGGTTATATCTTTTTATTAATTTTTATTTTTCTTACATAATACCTTTATTTTATTTGTATGTGGTGCTTAGAATAGAGCCCAGGGCCTCAGAACTGCTAGGCAAGTGCTTTACTACTGAGCAAAAACCCCAACCCTTGTTATTTCTTTTTATTTTTTGCCTTCCTGATCAGTACAACATTAGTTTCTAAATGTGAATAAAAACATGATAATTGAAAATCGGCAATATTATTCTTTTTCAGATTGTAAAAAAATAATTACTGAGGAGCAGAATAGTTAACTACAAAACATGTTTTGTTTATATTTATTATGACATTTTTAATACATATGTTTGATTAAATATTTTTCAAATTCTAAAATTTTCAGAAAATTATAGGTAGTACATTGTAATAATCATTACTTTTCTTCTGCATATGTTAAGATATTTGATTGTTATGAATTGGCAAAGACTAATATCTCAGCAACTTCATGAAGCCCTTCAACTAGAATAATTGAAAAATGATAAGTTAATTTTAATTGATGATCTTGAAATCAACTAAGAGTTAAAGTTTTACTGCCCTGAATGTGTATTTGTAATAAGGCAGAAGTAGCTTGATGGGGCTTCTATTGGCCAAGATTTATAGATTTAAACATCATAAAGAATATTGACTAAAGTTGATTGTAACTTGTTAAGTGTTTTAAAATGCATGAATCTGGTTTGATGTTACACATGGGGTGGGGTGGGATGTAGGGTGGAGAGGCAGGAGAAGGCCTAAGTTTTGAAGTTGTCTATTGTATAAATCTTTACTCTGAAAATTTGTAGTTAAAGATAAGAATAATTTATTCTCATTTTCCTGTAGGAACTCTTATTTCTGAGGAGCCAGGTGGTTCTAGTTCATGATGGACAGATTTTCATCATAGAGAAAAACAAACAAACTTCTAATTAAAAACAGAGGGAATGATAAAAATAGATGTTGCCATTTTTCAATACCTAGTGAAATAATTAATTTAACAAAGACTGGTAAAATCACTAGGCGAAATATCCACAGAAAGGAATGATTTAAATTTGGTAGAGACAATTAAATGTAAAATGTCCACCTTGAATAGATATGCAAGTGAATTTGAAAATAGAGTGTATATTTAGATAAAATTAAAGAATCAGTGTCAGTTTTATTACTTATGAAAACAGTATTGTGGTTACATAGTTATGTGGTTATGTAGGAGGGTTCTTTTAAAAAAATCTGACTACAATATTTACAATTGAATGTTAAGATATCTAAAATTTACTTTGAAATGCTTCAAATGGTAAAAAAAATATGGCATTTGTAATTACTGAATCTAAGCAATTAAATTTCTTTAACTTTATATCTTTCTATATACTATTTTGGTCAAAAATTTTCAAAATAAAATGTTAAAAAATCATTATATCATAGAGTTCCCCTCAATTATTCAGCCTACTATTTGCATTTTATTAATTTAACAAAAGCCAAGTAAGAGAGAACATCTTCTTAGTATTTACTGTGTTTACATTGCTTAAATACACAAAATGGAGATAGTAAAAAAATTAATATTCAATAAAAATAATCTGCAGATTTTAAAAGGAATTAAATTGCCTTAATACATCTTTATACTAATAATATATTTAATTATTTTATTTCTAAGTTTCAAAAGTTATAGACCTTAATTATTCAATATCTATTAAATATTTAGGATAAATATGTTTATTAAAATTTAAACATT
This sequence comes from Callospermophilus lateralis, assembly GCF_048772815.1. Taxonomy (NCBI): domain Eukaryota; kingdom Metazoa; phylum Chordata; class Mammalia; order Rodentia; family Sciuridae; genus Callospermophilus; species Callospermophilus lateralis. Next base: position 7,947,773 of record NW_027515420.1, read on the forward strand.
TTACTTTTATAATATTTTGCCATGGAAAAATATCTAGATAGCAAATAGTTTAGCTTTTAAAATTTTTATAAATCACCTCTGATTTCCTAAGTTTTACAAATGAAATGAGTTATGTTATGATAAAACTCTTGTACTATTTCATTAACATCTTCTCCCAGAAGTGGAAAAGTAGGAAAGATTCAGAACCAAGTTGTGAATCATCATTAAAGCATGAGGTAGTTTAGGACATATAAAAGTTTCTTGAAACAGGAACTATCAGTTATGAAATTACATTGATTCAGAGTAATTTTGTGACGGTGAATTTTAAATTGAAATTGGAGGAAAGCTAAATATGTGAAACATAACTACTGTTAGATTCAGGAGTCAGACAAAACATGTGGGTATTTAATATGTTTGGCATATAATAAATGACAGTGTGATGATATTTTAAATAACATGAAATGACCAGATAACAGTTTTCATTTATTAGAAATTCCTTTGTTACTATAGTGTATCAGTGACAAAATTTTATTACAATTGGTGAAAAGATTGCAGTAATTTAGGTGGTATAGTAATTTAATGTACAAAAAAAACATAAATTGAAGATTTATTCCATCAAAATTGTATTATTTACTGACATTTTGGCAAATATCAACAAAACTATGGCATTCTCCTTTCCCATGCATCCAGCTTTGAAACACACACACACACACACACACACACACACACACACACACACACATGTGCATACATGCATACACAATCTTTTCTTGACAGTTTGGTTTTCTGGAAACAGCTGAATTCATGTACATAACTTTAAAAGAAAGAACTTTTGCAAAATATCTGCAGCAATCCACAAGAACTCTATAAACACCAATAATAATTTAAAATAATTTCCTTAATAAGCCCTACAAGTGTATTGTATTTAAATCCAAATAATCTTCAAATTGTAATACTTTTGATTAATATCATTGCTCAAAGTAAATGCTAAAAAAACTCACAAGTCGTAGTTTTTCTGAGAGATTAATAACTATACTTCCATGTAAGAGTTTTCACTAGTATTTTTTCTTTAATAATGTAAAATTTGACAGTAAAATTGTTTTAAATTGTAAGAATATGTGTATTAGACTTTTAGAGAGTGATTTTCATTTTATGCAATGAACTGTCCTTGGTCAGTTAATAAATTTGCTGATGATTTACCCACGTAATTAAAATACTTAGTTCTTTGCAACCAATCATATAAGATTTATATTTTTTTATTATTGAATTTAAGAAACTAAATGTGGATTGATCTACTTTGTCTAATAATTTGCTTGATAATTGATCATTGATATTTCCTTTTGATAAATTGATCATACCTTTTAGTAGTTCTCAGAATTTCTGAATGACACTTTCTTTTTAGTTATTTCTCGTGTTTGTCTCTGAACTTCTTGCTACAGTATAATTTTAATCATCATTAGCGAAACATTTCATCCTGTGAGACAGGTTCTGTATCTTCATTTCACTTTTCCACAGAAAGGAAAAAACAAAAACAAAAACAGAGTAGTATCTACCAGCAGTCCTGAAAGAGGAATGTCATATGCAAACAATGATGCTTCAAAATTGTATTTATAAGTTTACAGGGAAAAAAAGAGAAATGAAGACACGTTGTGGAATTCATTTGGCCCATTATAATATCAATACTTCCTGAAGTAGTCTAAGATGATGATGATGATGATTTTAGTTCTTTAGACTCGATTTCAATTCTGAAATATTTTCCAGTGTTCAATTCTCTTAATTATTTAGCAACTATTTTCTCTTCCAATAACTTTAATACATTTTTTTACCATTCAAAAATGACTAATACTAGTTTTCAATTTGGTTTTAGAACAAGCAAGTGATGTCTGTAATTAAAATCTCCAATCTGTACTTTTAAATAGAAGCAATGGTATTTTTTTAAATCCTGCTTTAAATTTGCTGAGCTTCCTAAATCTGTGGATTTCTCTCTGATGAAACTTAGAAAAATTTTGGTAATTATTTTTTTAAATAATATATACATCATAATTTCTCTTTCCTCTCTTACTGAAATTTCATATATCTGTATGCAAGTCATCTTCATTCTGGCCTCAGGTCACTGAGGTTCTTTTTATTTTTTCCAATTTTTTCATTTTTCTTTTCCTACTTCTATATGGATGGTTTCTGTTAGCCTGTATTTGAGGTTAATTAATTCTTTTTGCCAGTATATTTTTCATCTCAACTAATAGATTTTATTTTTCAGTTAATGCATTATTCTGTTCCAGAATTTATTTTTAGTTCTTGGTTTTGTTTTATTTTGCCCTTTTCATATTTTTACTGAATTCTCCTTATCTTCATTCATTGTGGCCATCTTTTCTAATAAATTCCTTAACAGATTTATCCTGATTACTTTAAGTCCTTTTCACTAACTTCAACATTTAGTTTGTCTCTTTGTTTTAGTTGACAGATTTTTTTTTTATTTATTCTGAGTCACATTTTCCTGTTTGTTACTCTTTATTTCATACTGGAAATAGGAATATTTTAGACAGACTGAATGTTACTTTCCTCCAAAATCTTTTGTGTTTTCTTTCAGCTGGGCATTAATTTGCTCACATAGTACTTTGAAGGCTTGGCTTTAGACTGTGTTAGGGCATTTTCATTCTATTTTGGTTTGTTCTTGGTTGTAGAGACAATCCTTTAATCTAAAGAGAAAGTTTTTATTCCTAAAATATGGCTCTTCTGCCATTTCAGTGGAAAGATGGAGAGTTTACAAAGCGTTTTGAATTCATTGGGCTTAAACTACAAATTCTTATTTCCCTTAGAGTGGGGTGCTGAAATCTGTTGAACTCTTTCAGGCTGTCAGCTGCTTTCCCTGTGCTGCTTTCAGTCTCTTCAGCACAACAGCTTGAGTCAGGTGAGAATTGTGGATCTAATATGCAGCTTTTGGATTCATCTATTTCACAGTCCTACCCTCCAACCTATTTTCCAAGTGCTCTAACAGCCAGAATATTCAACCTCTGATTCCTCAATATAGGATTATTGAAGCTGTACCTTTCAGCTTGAGTCTGTGTTTCATTGTAGACCTGCTTACCCTCATTGCTTATTGGGCAGAGTAGGAAATCCAAACTATCAAATATTCATAAATCTCATCCATCAAGGGTATCACCTCCTTTAATTTCTGCTTCCTTAAAGTCTCTCTCAAATACTCTCATTCTACCCCATCCCCAGAGTTAATTTTCACCATTAGCCTAATATAAGTGAATCTACCATAATCAGAAGCTGAAAACATCTGTATAGTTCATTTTTAAGCAATCCTTTAAGAAAACCTAGTATCTAATAATAGCATTTAAAACTACAGAGGCACAAAATTTATGTATTCTTTAAAATTTACTCTTGAGTCTGTATTTGAGGTGCTCTGCCCACCAGTTGCCATCTTATCATGGTTTTACGTTACATTCACCTTCTGCCAATATTAAATGGAGATATTTTTATTGTTGCATTATTCTAACTTTGTCCTTCCTACCTAGTTCCAAATATCTTTACTATCATTCCACACTGTCAAAAGAACTTTAATTTTTATTATTATTATTATTATTATTTTTTTTTTGGGGGGTTGTGACTCTAGGATATAGTACCTAGAGTGGGAAATTCCCATGGTTCAGGGGAATCCTGCACTCTCATCAGATGACTCCCAGTGATCAGTTGAGTAGTTGTTGGGTGGATTAGTGTCCATTCCTTCCCAGGTTCAAGAACTGAGCTTTGTTTATACCTTCTGAAATCATCTCAATACCAGTTGGCTTTAGCTGTGCCTATTAAGCCAAAAATAGGTACACTGATTTGGATTTCTAGGTTACCTGAGAGATACAGGTAATTTGTAGTGGCAACTGCTATAGACTGAAGGATTGTGCTCCTCCCCCCAAATTCACAGGTTGAGGCCTAATTCACAATAGGACGATATTTGGAAGTAGGGCCTTTTTGGGGTCCTGAGTTGTCATGAATGAATCTAGTGTTCTTATATGAAGACACATGAGAGAATTTCCTTCTCCCGTTTTTCCTGTTTGCCATGTGAGAATACAAGGAGAAGCTGGCCATCTAAAAACAAGAGGAATACCTTCACCTGACAGTATATCTTTCTTGATCCTGGACATTACGCCTTCAGAATTATGAGAAATACGTTTGTTTTTTAAGCCACCTGGTCTCCAATATACCATTATAACTGCATGAAAGAAGACAAATTGGTACTGAGAAATGGGATGATCCTGTGACAAATACCTAAGAATTTGGAAATGACTTTGAAACTAGGTAATGGTGTGGAGGCTAGAAAAGTTTTATGACAACATACTAGAAAAATCCAATATTTGTACAAAAGGATTTTTAAAACTGATTTTGGTGAAGTTTCAAAAAGAAAAAAAATTGCTACAGAGAAAGCTCCTATTTCCTTGTTGCATACATAAATAATCATGTACAGAATGCTGGTAGAAATATAGACTATAAAGCTATTCTGATGAGGTCTCAGACAAATGAGAACTATGTTATTGGTCAGTGGCAAAAAGAAAATCCTTATTATTAAGTGGCAAGTAACTTACATGAATTGTTTCTATTTTATTTAATTGCGGAAGGTAGATTGTGCAAGTTATTATTATTTCTTTTCCTGAGTGGATTTCAAAGTAAATTATTGAAGGTTCCTTATGACTGTTTACAGGAACATGTGAATGGAAAGAAATGAATTGAAGTTGGAATTGTTAGGCAAATGTAACTGGAACTTAAAAGATTTGGAAAATTATCAGCCTGCCCATAATGTAAACAATAAGACAGCATGATTGGAAGAGGATGCCAAAGATGTGGCAGAGAGACCATTGGGTAAGGAAATTGGTATGGGTATGAACAACAGATTTAATCAGCTTCTCACCAGAAGCCAGGAATAGAGATGGAATTGTACCAATGGAAAGATTGTCATTAGGGCCTAATGTGGGATAGAATAGAGGAAGGCTGAGAATATGTTCTGTTGTTCAAGAAAAAGGAAAGGAAAAACCCAAAAGGCAATTCAGAGATCATCAGGGCCATAATTTAGGTCACAGTAGGACAAATGGCCTTAAAAGAAGCTACGTGGAGATATGAGGGCATGACCCTTGCCTAGCAGAAACCTAAGACATGGATAGGGCTATCACAGAGAGCTACCATGTAGGCAGAATTTTCTGAGCCATAATGGTGTCATTGCCATCCTATTGAGTCCCCAGAAGTTTTAACATGAAGCCAAAGAGGATTATTCTCAAGACTTTGGACCTCACAGAGCTTACTATGTTTTTTACTTGATTGGGATGTCACCTCCTGCTCCTTTCCTATTTCTCCCTTTGTGAATGGGAATGTCTATTATATATTTTGGAGACATATAACTTTTGTTTCACAAGTTGACAGCTAGGAATTTGCCTCAGGAAAAATACCCAATTTTATCTGCATCTGATTTAGATAATATCTAGATGAGATGCTGGACTTTAGAGTTGATACTGGAACAAGATAAAATTTGTGGGGCTATTAGAATGGAACAAATGTACTTCACATGCAAAAAGGACATCAATTTTCAGGACCCATGGGTGGAATGTTATTCCCCCCAATTCATGTGCTGAAGCCTAATCTTCAGTGTGATGGTATCAGAAGATGAGGCCTTGGGGGGTAATTAAGTCATCAGGATGGGGTCCCCATGACTGGGTTTTATAACTATAAGAAGAGAGTTTACTTTATCACTCTGTTCTTGGTTGTTATGAGAAAACAGTCATCTGTAAGCAAACAAGAGTGCCCTCACCAGAGACTGGGTTTACCAGTAGCTTGTTCTTGGAATTCTCATCTTTCATAACATTGAAATAAAAACATTTTTTACTTAAACTACCTGTTTATGGTACTTGGTATTGCAGACCAAACCAACTAAGAAAATAAGCTACTTGACAGAAAATTTTGCTATTTTTCTACCACAAGCATTGTCCATTGTCACATACACTATTTTTAGCTCCAGATCAATATTATCCAAAATATTCACTGTAGAGAGATGTTTCATGATATATTTTGCAAAAAATGGGGGCATTAAGGCATTGTAGCACATCACCCCAGTAGGTATTTGACTTAGATTCTAATAAAAAGCACACAGTCCTGATGACTGTTAAGTGATGGTTATTTATATTTTTGAAGGCTGAAGCCTGATATCAGGGTGTATTATCAGATTCTGGTGAGCGTGGTCTGTTTTGGTGAGGGCCATCTTCTGAGTTTTCTAACAGAGTTTTCTGATTTCCAATAATAAGGGCACCAATCCCATTTGTGAAGGCTCTACCCTCATGATCTAATTTACCAGAAAAGGGCTTTACTTCCTAATAACACCATATAGGCGGTTAGAATTTCATATATGAGCTTGGATAGTAGTAGAAGACACACATTGCCTTCCAGCATTATTGGTAAATTTAAAACACTTTAATGCCAGATAATTGTGTTAGTCTTTATTTTATACCATAGGAACACTTAATGTTCAAGAGCTTGCTATCATTCTCTTGCTTCATTTGTCTATTCATCTTTGTATTTGAAGAAACAGTATGATTAGAAAACTCCACCTTCCTTTGAACTGCAGTTTCTACTCTTTTAAAAAATGCTGCTTTAAATTGCCTGCAACAATTTTATGTGTGGTCTTTAAATATTTGCTGATATCAGTACGCGTGTGTTCTGTCTATTAATTTGAGATAATTATACTAAAACCATGTATGTGCTAGTATGTCATTTTCCTCCTGTTATAGCACCTTACTTAGTCTGTTCAGAATGCTATAGCAAATTATCATAGGTTGGGTGGCTCATAAAAACAGAAGTTTATTTTTAATAATTCTAAAGACCTGGAAACTTCAAATTTAAGGCAGAGGAAGATTTGGTGACTGGAGAGGGTGTGTTCCTCATGCATAGATTGCTCTTTATTTTACTGTGCCCTCACATTGTGGAAAGGCCAAGAGTGTTTGAGGAGTGTTTTTTTTTAAGGGGACTGATTCCATTCATGGTGGTGTGTATGGTGGCAGAGGGGTGGGGGAGTCAATCCTTATGACCTAATTACCTCCTAAAGGTTCCATCTCCAAAAATCACGACATTGGTCATTGCATTTCAACATATTATTTTGGGGGACTGAAGTACCTGATGTTTGTTGAACATATATTCAGTATTTAAGTCAAGTAAAATGAAGTGATCATTAGTATCAGCTCTAAAATGTGCTTAGTTTATATATCTTATAACTTAAAAGTTTTCTCAGGGACTGTTCTTTTTTCAGTGACAAAATTTTCCCTGGTTCTTTTTGTTGGTTTTCTTTCATAGCATGCTCCTTTTAATCTTTTGAATTTTGCTTTCCTGAAGAAAAATGACAACATGATTGGCAGAAATTGATGAGAGCCCTTTTTCAAATCAAACTAATCTTTCTGTTTTTCTTTGTTTGAACTGTGACTGCTTCAGATTTAAAAGATGTCTTTATCACAGAATTCATTTTATAAATGAATTGGAAAGCTTTCATTTGATTATGTTACAACTACTCTCTATGACATCTGACCTTAGTTTGAAGGGTTTTTGTCACAGCTGCCTATCTTTGACCACATTTTCAGTTCAGCAGGTTTTTATCTGATTGTTTAGTGTTAAATTATTTTTTCTAAATATCTGCAGTATCATGTTTGTGGACATCCTCACTGTAGAATTTTTTTGTTATTAAATCACCGTTATTCTCAATAATATTGTATTATTCATGCTAAAATACGCCATCGATAATGTTTCTCTTTCAAAATGTGCAATACATTTTCCTGTTTCAGTGGGTTTTATTTACAAGGAGAAATAAATTTGCACATATTTCAGCAAGAAAGAAAGCTGTTTTTAAGTAGAAACTTCACTTTGTTTAGTTTTTAACTTCATTAGTCAGAAGGATAGTATGAATTTCTGTCAGATTTTCCTTGGTTGCAATTATAATTCTCATTTCTGCTTTTAGATTTCATTTGTAATGACTATCTTGATTTAATTTTATTCTGACAAACTATTAAAGAAATTATATTAACACATTTGTAATTCCTAATTTTAGTTGTAAATTACCACTTTTACAAGTGATAATTTGTTTTTAAAAACTAATTTTTTAACATACCTTATTATTTTATTAACCATGACTTTGAAATAGTCAAATACAGACTTTTAGAATAATCAGAAAAAATGTATAAGGAAAAATAATAAGCTCTGATAGATTTGTATTTTATTAAATAAAAGACATTGAGTAGCTATATTTTTTTCTATATATGACTATGCTGTAGTCAGTCATGTGTAAGTAGATTTAGAAATATTTGTAAAAATTCATGTTCTTCATGTGATTTTTAACAGTAACACAAAATAATCACATACTTCAGATGTCCCTTTTGTAAAGGATTGTAAATCTTAAATATGAAAATATAGGTCAGTAAAAAGTCCTTCAACTATGATAGCTTTAAATTGTTATCTTTCTTTGTAGCTTTGTAAAATTTAAACTGTTATTACTTGTTTTTATTATTCTAGCCCCCCAAAGAAATGAGGGAGTGATATCATTTACAATTTGTGTGCACTGCATTCATAATATAAGGATTCAAATAGTGTTATTTCTTCAATGTTTACTCAAGCCTTGTGCAAGTAGTAATGATCCAACAACACTGAGAGCATTTAGATTAATGGTTACTATTTCGGCAAACTCTCTTCCTTAAATATGTATTATCATGTTATTTTTAAATAAAGCTAAAGATGGTACTCATATGAATAGCATTTTTGTATATTTTAGTAAAAATATTGTGACTATATTGAATCATCAATTGTTTACCTACTTGTCACATCAATATTGGAGAAAAATAAAAACATTTTTATGTTATAAATAATTTTAATATTTACTTGAAGAAATTATTGATCATATATGATTCTATGATACCTTTTATTAATCAAGGTCAAAATATAATTAGATATATTTTAATTTGGGATTAGCACACACACACACACACATATATGAGCTTTATATGTGTATATATATTAAAATAATCTATGTAGTACACATGGGAATACTTCTTATTAGACAATTCATCTCATATTTTTGTTTAAGAGCATATAATATTTAATAAGTCCAGATTATAAAGAGAGCCTAAAAAGGTCAAAGATTATCCTTAATCATCATATTTCATTTTGTATTAAAATACCATCCTAAATAGTTCAGCTTTCCCTAGAAACTGTATATATGTATGTGTAGTTATAAGGATGCCTTTATTTAATTCACACATGCATATTTTCAAATATATCCTAATTTGAATTAATATAATGTAATTTTCTTTATTTTGAGGATATTGTTAATTTGACATGGGAGGACTCATTAGTGAAAATGAATATTTAATGTCATACCATATAGCACCTTCACCATGCAAAATTGATAAAACAGTATGGAAAAAACCTCCTAAGGAAAATTTGATATAGCTTTCCTATGAAAGGGGGGAAAATTCAAGAAGGCACTGAAGAGACCGCCTCACCAGACCCCGATGTTACTTCTCCTCTGGATGTACATGCTGCAGCTCCATAGGAGCCAGGTTGAAAAAGTTTCGAGGAAAACAGAATATACATGTATAGCATATATTTTTAAGTAGAAAGATTCATTTTCTATGCCAGTTTGTCGTTTTTAGGCCCCAGATTTGAGTACATTAAAAAGTCCACATTTTAACTTGAACTTAACCTTTAAGGTTTTTGGGTTTTTTTAAATATCAGTAAAAACTTTTGGCTTCTCAAAAATATGTATTAAATGTAATGATTTTAAAGCATGCAAAGTTAGCTAATCAAAAACATAAGGTGTTTGTTTTATGCAAACTTTTAGAAAAGAATGTTAAGCTGTTAAGAATTCATTATGAGAGCATGATGTTCAATTATAAATTATAAAATCTTTCTCAAAAATTTCAAGTTCTTGTATATTATTTAAATGACAGTAGGTAATTTCCATAGTTCTCTTTTCTGTATACTTCAGATTCAAGGAAATTTATAGTAATGTTTTTTGATTTTTAAGTGAAATTTTAGAAGTAATAAATATTCACATGTTGATCATTTGATAAGCTTGGATAGACTCTGGAGATAAAGTCAGGGATTTAGCAAAATGAGTTTGAAAGTATTTTATTTTCTCTTAAGACTAATCTCAAGACCTGAATTCAGATTTTTTTATACTTTTGAAAATAGAGCGAATCACCAAAACATTGAAGTCTGTTAAATAAAAAGGAATGATAGCCATTCTATGAATAGTGGGTGCATACAATAATTACAAGTATAAATAATTTATTTATGATGCACAGTTAGGATATTTTAAAGATGTAATTGCCTAGAAATAAATTTATAAACATGAAAAAGGCAAAAAATTTGACAACAGAGACATGAATTCACAACTAATGAATGCAGTTAATTTTTAAATAAAGGTCTAAGAAAGACAATAGGAAATACCCTGATATTTTTATTCTGAAACAACAAGTACACATAAAAATGGGAGTTATCTTTGCATGTGTGTAAAAACTATGTTAAAATGCTATTATCTATAGATCTACTTAATGAAAATGTGGTACTTCTAAAGTTTAGGACACTTTTAATAGGAAAATTTTACAATGATCAATATACTTGATTAATAGCTTTATCACATTTACATTGTATTATAAATATTGTTTTAAGGGGATTCATGTTGTTATTCTATTCTCCCTAGCATTAAATTATAAATCCTTTGAGAGTCATAATCATATCTCAAAATATGATTATATTTTTATCTCCCATAAGCCCTAATAAGCTGATTTTAAGTGTTAATAATTTATAAAGTTTGTTGAAGAACTAAATATTCAAAGTCAAGCCTTAAAAATAAATACTTGCTTTATTGACTTGTTTGAAAATAGGCCACCATTTCAAACCTGTTTGTGTTTATTAATTCAAGGACTTTTGAAAGTCCATCTGCCTTAAATCTAAAGCAATGTTGGTAAATGTGGCTGCTCTAGTAGTTTAAGCACTGCTGGTGTAGACAGACCTAGAATGGTGATCCAAATCATATTTTAAAATTCTGATAACAATATCTTGTATTTAGTACACACTCAGTGAGACTGACTTGTCCATTTATCAGATGTATTTAAACATAAAATAAATAATAATAATAAATAATAATGTAAAATTCTTTTCATCATAAAGTAACAAACATAACTACTCTAAATTCTGTAAGTGTGGTATGGATTACTAAAATTTAATAGAAATAAAACAGTAATTGTTAGAGGGAAAATGAAACAATGAGCACAATTTTGTAATAGGTTTATAGCTTCACCTGTTTACTCCACAAATAATTTGAAATGGTACATTAAACATATTTTTTCAATTAAGAATAATGGGTCATAAATAGGTCAGCTTCAAGGATAGTGACTTGAAAATAAGCAATAGTGACCCAAACACATGCTTCCAATAAATATAGCAAATCTGCAGGCAGGCTTTAAGAAATATTTTATTGTCTCAGAGACAGTTTGGTGGCTAAAAGATAATTTGGTTCACCTGTTCATTTGGTCTTATAATAGTGACTATATCTACTTATATGTGTGTGTTTGTGTGTATGTGTACATATATCTTGTGCTTCTGTTTATCCACATGTGCGTCTGTGTGTGTGTGTGTGTATATATATATATATATATATATATATATATATATATATAGATGTATATGCATATATATACATAATGTATATGTACACAGAATGGTATTAAAATATAAATGAAAGACAGATTAGGAGCCTACATTTTGCTGGAGAAGGAAATGTAAAATTTCTAATGAAATGAAGTTGAAGGTGATAACAATAAAATCAAACTTAAGATTTCGGACTCATTATTGAAATATAAGGGACATGAATTATGTAGTTCCTGGTATGTATTCTTGATATCAATAGTGCTCTGTATCATCAATTGTGTTACAACCTGTATGTATTATGTTACTATACATATCCCCCTCCAACCACTATACATTTCTTTACAAAATTCCTTAAGAAATCGTCTATATATTGTCTCCATGAGTGAACCATCTATATTTACCATCTTCTTTCACAAAACCATATTAGTTGACTTTTTCCTGCACCAAAATAATGCAGGATCATCTATAACACTCACATGGTCAAATTCAAAAGTCTAATTTATCCTTCCTCTTATTTGATTCATGGGTAGCCTTTTTCATACATATTGACTACTTTTACTTTAAAATAGCCCTGTCCCATGGCTTCCCTGACATTATTTTGTTTTTCCTTCTACCTTTTCCATTTCCTTGACTGGTTTCTCCTCCAGGAATAAAAACTTCAACCCTTATATTGTCATATATCCTCCACATGACTTTATTCATTCTCAAGGATTTAAACATGTTACTTGAAAGCTGGATGTATATTTCCAGGGTTGCCTTCTCTGAATTCCTTAACTGAATGTCTTTATCCAGTATATACAAAACTGACCCATCTCAACAGTTTTTTCCTCAGTCTTCATGGTTTCACAAAAGAGAAATTCTAGAATCCCCTTCCTCAATAAAAAAATATTGGAGGTATATTGAGATCATTTTACAAAGACTGTACAATCAATCAAGAAAACACATTTTTGTGACATTGCTTTAAAATTAATCCAGAATTAGATTACCTTTAACCCCATTATTGCAATCCATAGTCAAAGTACCATCATCTTTACCCTGTGTTGATGAAATTATTCTCGTGTTTTTTTTCTTATTTCATATCTACTTTCCCATCCAGTAGTCCTGTATATGACAGTGCTGCCCAATATGGATGTCAGAGCCAACAGGTTCCCTAAAATGAAGTACTTTTCACTCATGCTTGTAGTGTCTAAATTGTGCAGCCAGGGAAATATTACTATCAGCTAATTTATATTTGACTCAGGTTAATGAAGATTTTCTTAAGTTATGTCTTGGAGATTTAATAGGTTCCAAGCTTACTCAAATAAATAGCATATGTTACTAGTTCTATAAAATAAAAATAGATGAGTTTGACTTTGCTCATGTTCATTTAACTATGTCAACTTATTTTATACTTATTTTCCTAGTCCATAAACTAACTAAAATATTGCTTACCTTTATGGGTTTTTTTTTAGGAGTTAAGTGAAATGATAAATTTAAAATATTTGGCATAGCACATAAATGTCATTCTAGATTTATAGCTATCATTAAATGATAAAATATGTATGCAATTGTCAATAAAATTAGAAGATTAAAACCACAGAAAAGTGAAAGAGAACAGATATATGACAAATAAAATCATTTTAGTTTTGGTATTCAGAAAATATTATGAGTCTTCAAAGTGTATGTAGAAAAGAGAAAATGTGGCAAATCTATACTAAATAGCATGTTCTCAGTAAAAAAAATCTTCAGGTTTTCTCCCTTTTTAAAAGAAGAGACTGTATTTTTAGAGCAGTTATATATTCACAGAAGTCTGGAGCAGAAGGTGCAGAGATTATCAATAAACCCTTAACCTCACACTTGCATAGCTTTCCCCAGGGCTTCAAAATTCCCCACCAGTGTGGCACATTTGTAGTGATCAATGTATCTGTATTGACATATCATTATCACTCACAATCCATAGTTTATGTAGAGTTCACTACATTAAATGGATTTGGATCATTATATCTTCTAAATAATGAAATTCTGTTTAGGGGAATAGTCTTAAAACCTTCAATGACTTGTCAGTATCCCAAGTTATGGTGACTAGCAGATATTAAAGGTTCATGGAAACCTGGTATTTGCTTATTTTTTTATGTCCCTTCTTTCCCCATTGGCTTTATGTTTCAACCACAACAACTATTGTTACATCCTGTGTGATAATTTCTCATGTGCTTATTTATACCTAGTACTGATTCTCTTAGTTTCTAGTTCTTACTTTGCTCAAAACAATTCCTGCCTTAGTTCGAATACTGATTCTATGCCCTAATCTATAAAGCCTATGACTGCTTAGGCAGAGATAATCACTGATGTTCCCATGGTACCCTCTGTGCAACGCTAGGGTAACCTTTGTTGCCCTTGCTGTTCTGAGGCACACTGAGTTGTGGCTGACTCCTTCATGAGGTTGTAACTCTGTGAAATCAAAGACTGTGTCATTTTCTCAGTTGTGATATATTAGTTCATGGAAAAATGACTGTGGTAATTGGATGTTCAAAATTAAAACAACTGAACAATGGAAGTTGAAGAGAAAAAAATCACCATTATTCATGAATAGTAATCTAAGATTTCCTTACTCTTTAATCACTAATTATTTCTCAACTCTTTAACCTTATGATCTGTAAAGTCATTTTTTATTATTACTGTTTTAGTTTATGTGTCCAAGTTCAACTTTATCTACTTTTTATTACTTTACAAGTAGTCTGTATTGCTGCCTAGACATTGTAACTGTCATTCTCCATGTTGACAATTGTCTACTGATGTCTAATATGTCTAATTACTTCTTCATTATTAAACACTGAAATAATTTCTGTTAGAATTAGTGATTTAAGAGAGGTGGTACTGGCTAGATATAATTTTCTTATAATTTAGCCCAGCTTTATTTTTCATTCTTTTACTGTTCTTGTTTATGAAGTCTATTTTAGTGAGAATGTTTTGGTTTTCTTTTTACTTAATGAAGAACTGATATTCAATGTTGGCAGTATTGTTATGATTGTGGGAAAAAAAGTTCGTTACTTATTCCTTAATTAATTCACTGTTTCAAATTTCTCTTTTTTTTAAAGATCAAATTCTTTTACCTTTATTTTGTTTATTATGTTTATGTGGTGCTGAGGATCCAACCTAGTGCCTCACACATCCAAGGCAAGTGCTCTAACACTGAGCTACAACCCCAGTCCCTCAAATCTCTTTTATCAGAATAAATAATTAAGAAAGTCTCTGGCAGAAGGCTAGTCCCCCTCTCCCTGCCCCAGCATGGTCAATATTGCTCTTATATGCTCTTATAACTAACTGACACAAGTCCAGTAACTTCTATTTGTCTACCCAGTACTTTTTTTTTTTCTTTTGGTGTGCTGCGGGGTTGATCACAGAGGCACTTAACTGCTGAGCACCATCCCTAGTCCTGTTTGTTTATTTTTTTTATACAGAGTTTCTCTTAGCTGCTAAGTTGCTAGGGTTGGCTTTTAACTTGTGATCTTCCTGCTCAGCTTCCTGAGCCAGTAGGATTACAGACATGCACCACTGTGCCTGACTACCCAGAATTACTTTTTAATCTCTCATTTGATTCAGTTCTCTTTTCTTGCATACCTTATCTCATATTTGGGACACAAAAAAATTAAAATACACCTTTGAAATTTTATTATCTTTTATTCTAATGAGTGGCAAATCTATACTAAATTAGCATGAATTTTTGGTAAATGTATTGTGTTTACAAAATGCTTCTAATTAACTACTCTGTTACTAATGCCTGTTGGTAAAAATGCACATACTTTTTTGCTGAAGAGGATTTAGGTATTTGAGAGACAATCCCTGATGTTAAGATGTTTATGATAAAATATCACTTGGGGTGGTGATGAAAGTAGCACTGTCTTTAGGAAGGAAGGTAGAAAGGAGACATAGAGGACTGATAAAGTCAAAGAGGGTTGAGATGGTTTTTCAGCAGTCTAGAAAACTGCAATGTACTTGGAACAGAGAGAGAAAGAGAAACTATATAGCCAGAGTTCTTGGAAAATGTAATCCTTTATTATCATCAAGACTGGCAATTTTTCCTCTTGTTTTATTGTGTACCAGGAAGAGACTGTCATCATTAAGTATATCCCACTGCACTCTCCAACCAAGAGGGTGATACTTCTGAATGGTCTGATAAGCACCACTCAGTGCAGTGCTTGACAAAGACCATGTAGATTTTCTAAATTTATATATTATCCAATGTCATAGGAAATATTTGAATACAGGACATATTATTCCATAGCCTGTTTTTCCACTGTACTATATGCTGATAGGTTTCCCATGCTGCTTGGTATACTAATCAAATGTCCTTTTTCTTTTTTAATTTTAAGTGAGATTACATTTGGAAATACAGCTTAGCTTCTATGTCAGAAAAATGAAGATGGTAAGATTTATATATCCAATGATTAAATTACTGTCAATTGAAAAGTTGTATTTGGAGATTCATTTAGTATTTATGGTATTGAAAATTCCAAGTCATTTATCTGAATTACATTAACTTCTAATTTAAAAACTCATCATCCATGTTTTAATCTCTTTTTTCTTCCAGTGAGTTAGGCTTTTACAATTGCTTTAAAAGTTATGTAGAGGACCAGGGATGTAAAACTCTGGTAGAACAGTGCCTTGGGGGTGCAAGACCCTGGATTCAACCCCCAGTACCACCAAAAAATAAAAACATAATCAAATAATAATGAGATGGATAATACATGCTAGCATACTCAATAATATCAAAATCAGTGGAGTCAAATGTTCAGATTTCCACCTTCTGCCTCCATTTTTTGAAGGAAAAAGTTGGCATTTATTTTTCTTGGCCATTTTAGAAATAAAAAATACAGTGATTATACATATTTTTCTGCCATTAAATCTTAATATCTACCTTTCCAGATCTCTTTTTCTTAATAAAATGTACCCAATATACACATTTTTTTCTGAAGATGTCTTTTATCTCACCTGACAATATATCACAGACTACCTTCTATATCAGAATGTGCTAATTTATCTCACACTTGACAGTTCCTCTTTTTCTCTTGTACACCATATCCAAACCATTAACAAATCATGTCGGGATGACCTTCAAATCTATCTGGAATCATTACTCTTGCTGCAGCTCTCCTAATTCAGACTCTGTCTCCCTCCACCTGCACCATTTCAATAGCATCTTAACTGGTGTCCCCTCCTCACTTCCTTCCTTCAGCCAATTATCTAGATAGCAACAAGAGTGACCCACTTAAAATGTAAGCCAGATCTTGTCATTCTTCATGACAAAACCCTATAGTGGTTTGAAATCTTACTGTAAGTGAAAGCCACAATCCTCCTGACAGCAAGCCAGAGTCTTTGTGATCTTACTCCCCAAGGCTCTCTGAACTCATTTCTTACCATGCCCAGCCTTGCAAGCTGATCTCTAGTGCACTGGCCCCTTGCTGTTTCTCAAATAAACTGTGTTTGCTCTTCACTTGTGCCCTTTGATCTTACCTTTTCCTCTTCCTTTTGAGTTCTTTGAGATCTCTTGTTAGCTTGCACTGGAGTCAGGTTTCAAATATCACCACATCAGAGAAGTGCTTCCCATTACCTCATATAAAAGAACACCTCCATCATTCACTCACCCCTATCTTACCTCATTTTATTTTTCTCTCTAGCACTTTACTACTGGTAATTTTTTTTAAATTTTTTTCTAAACAGACTATCTACACTGGCTGAGGCTGTGGCTCAGTGGTAATGCACTTACCTGGCATGTGTGAGGCACTGGGTTTGATTCTCAGCACCACATATAAATAAAAAAGGTCTATCAACAAATATATTTGTGTGTGTGTGTGTGCCTATATATATATATATATATATATATATATATATATATATATATATATTTAAACTATCTTCAAATAAATTTTCATGGAAGCAGAGAATTTGTCTTAGATTTTAACTGATATGTACCCAACATAAAAATCGATAAAAGCAGGTTTTTATTAAATACTTTTTGAATGTGTTATTAAATGTTTTAAAGGATTAGTGAGCTATATTAACATTGATAGTATAGTCATAAATGTAGGAAAACTGTAATTTATCTATTTACCTATTCTATATATTCCATTTGTCCTAATTTTTCACAAGAAGAAATACTGAGTGTACATTATTGTGGTTTATTTCATAGAATATATTTTTAATAATGTAAATACTATATCAAAGAATATCAAGATTATAAATCTGGTGAGTGCTGACAGGGTTCCCTCCAAAAAAAAAGTGGACCATATGTGTCTTTACAGTTAGAGTTTTTATATCCTTGGGCTTTTTATATTGCTTACATTTATTCATAATTCTATGTATTTTAATATCAATATTATATATGAATATTATCGATATTTATTCATAATGTTTATGGTTTTTCATTGCCTATGCAGGGAATATTTATTGTATTTGGTAAAGTATATTTTCAAAGAAAGCAGAAGGAAAACAATTTTTGATACATGAAGAGTTTTCACAAAAATTGTGCAAGTTATGTTTGTTTATATTCAGTTGTACCAATACTCCTAGTGTTTTCTTAATTCATTTTTGGAAAATTTCAAATTTAATTGTGAAAAGGAAAATGTGACTTTTAAAACAATCATTGTGCTTTTACATGCAGAGAAGCAGGCAGAACTTTGAAAGTAGGGGTCTGTACAATTTTAATTGAAAAAATATTTTCACTTCACAGATGGAATTCAATGATTTAAAAATATATAATGAACAAAAACTCAGTTTTTTATCCATGTCAGTAAGTCCAATATTTCCCACCTTTTTATACATTATGCTAATTACTTTTCAGATGAATGCATTTTAATTAAAAAACAGTTGTCAGGGCTGGAGCTATAGTTCAGTGGCAGAGCACTTGCCTAGCATGTGTGAGGCACTGGGTTTGATCCTTATCACCACATAAAAATAATAAATAAAAACAAAGGCATTCAGTCCATCAACAACTACAAAAATTAAAAAAAAAAAAAGTTGTCAGTTGAAAAGCAATCCTCACAAGTAGGAGCAGTACAAACTGTGGTTTGTGTGATATGAAAAATGCTTTGAAGAAATCAGTAGAGGAATCATTTGTTGGTAGCTCTAGGGAATAAAAATGTTAAAAACATATCCTTTTTCATAGTTATGTGAATCATATTTCAGTGGGAATGAAGTAAACATGCCCTCTTCATTCCTGAGCAAATATATCAGCAGGTCAGTGTCAGAGGTTGTTAAACTGAAAAGTGTTCTATAGCGTAAAAAGAACATGAAAAGAAAATTTAAAACATTATTCAGTAAGTATGAATCTCTACACAAGTATCTTCTAAACTTTCTTAAGTAACAATCCATGTACATAGAGAAGCAGCTAAGAGATTGGTAATTAGCAGAAAATCCTCCTTTTCACATTCTCCCCTCTTTTAGAAGCTTATTAAGAAATTGCTCTAGTAAAGGGCACACAGGTGATAATAAATACTCCTAATGAATGAATTAGAAAGTGTAACTGTGCCCAGACAGCTATGGCCCATCGATCTACTAAACAATGGTGAACAGATTGATTCGAAATGGAAACAAATAATGCACTTACCTCAGAGCTCACTACCATCATATTTTCCAGGTTCTGTAATGAAAACCAATAGACTCACATGGAATTTTCCTTGTTTCTAATTGAGTATAGTAACATTTGAATGAAACTAAAATATATATGTAAACAGCAAGTTACGGAGTTTAGAATTAAATTAGAAAACACATTTTATATGCATTGATATGGTAGAAGAATTGTCCTTTTTATCAGAAAGGCATTAAAATAAAATTTAATTGAAAGTGAAAAAAAAATGTTCAGATATACAAACCACAACACAGGAGTGGGAAATTAAAGGTACAGAAAATCTGAACCACAGTGATAAGAAAAATATAATTTTGATGAAATAAATAACTTTTGGAGTTAGCAAAATTATGCTGAACAGAGCAGGAATAATATGCTGAGTATTTGGAAACAAAAATAAGTGAATGTTAAAAAGGAGTCATTGAAGGGAATTTGAATAACAGTAATGCAGTGACAATGGTGGATCAGAACACAAGATCCAAAAGGGAGGGAATCTAAGAGGTTGGGGAATATTTGAGTAATAAATAAAGGAAAAAATATCATTGAATATGCTAGATAGCTAAAGACATTAACATATTGGACACAGACGCTTTCAATTTTGAATATTAAAAAAATGAAGATACAAAATTGAGTCTTTGATATTTGGAAATACTTTCATATATGCAGAAGTGTGCTTACTATCAATGAAACTCTCCTGTTTCACTATATTGTCTATAATTGGAATATATCAGAAACTAGGAGAATCTTATGAGTGAACAGTATAATTTGCGTTATTAAATTTCAGTCATCTGGTAATGCCTGTCATCATAATGTTGACTGGTGGCTTGAAAATAATGGAATCCCTGGGAGTCAATAACCAAGTCACATTATAGTTCTTTTAAGTTAAAAAAAAAGGCACCTGGAAAAAGTTTATTTTTGTGAATTTTTATTTAACCTAAGTAGAGAGAATTTTTCTAATAATGACATGCATACATGACATCTTCCCCCCAAACTGAACTATTGGACCTCAAGACAGAGAGAAAATGTAGTAAAGTCATGCCTCACAGCAACTATTTCAAGAGAGAACCTGAAGTCTTGGGAGTGAGAGTTAGGAGGTTTGCACTCTTTCAAGATAATGTGATTCAATTGCTCCTAGAATTTGGGATTCTCCATGCACTACTGTCATGGTGCCTTTTAGATTTTAATTTTCAGTTTATTTGCAAGTTTTCAGCATTTGGAATATAAGACTCAATGTCCTTAAGATTCAGTCTTCTTAAATGTAAATTGTGGATAACACTAGTACCTTCTTTATTAGATTTTTGTGAGGATTATGGGTAACATTTCTTACAAAGTCTTTGTATTTATTCAATAAATATTATTAATAACATTGATCAATAATATTACTAATATTGATGGTGACATATTTATTGAATGATTTCAGTTGTATTGTACTGGCTATTTATATGGCATTATTACTGTTTGTAGGAGAGAGGTATGGGTGTTAGTGAACCATGACTATGAAGTGCTTGTTATTTCTATTGATAAATTTACAGTCTTCATTATTGATGAGATCCCAATAATTGTATTATTGAAAGTCATTCTTGTTTTATTATGATTATTAAGTTGATGATGAGAAGAGATTTAGGGAGACTGATTGGATGGAGATTCCAATGGTGCCAGCAAGAGATGGTGATGGTTTCATTTAAATTATTAGCAAAACAGATGGAGAAAATTGAATGTATGATGTCTGTGTTTAGCTCTTGAATAAATGCCACATTTGAAGAGGGGACAATAAATGAAGTATTATTCTTAGACTTTGGCCTTGGCTTTATGGCAGATTGTGGTTGTGTTTACTAAAATGGATAAGACTGGCTAGGTGGGGAGATGTGAGTAGATAGAATCAAGAGATCTGTTGCACCCATTATTCATGATACTTATTGGGCAGATATCTAAGTATGTCAAAAAGGCTGCTGTATACATAAATTTGGAATTAAGTGAAGAGTGAGGTGTCTAGGTATAAATCAGATAGTGAGAAATCATATACCAAGAGAATGTAGAAGTAAAACAAGAAGTGGGAAGAATTTATAGTTTTAGTTATTCCCACTCATCTGTTTCTTCATCAGCTAAATTTCCACATTATTCACATTGTCTTTATAATTATGCTATATAATAAACTTTCAGATTTACTTTCAAATAGTTACTAGCAATCCCATTTATATCTCACCTCCCATCTCCTCACCATGGTCAGATCAGGTCAGGTAAGCCGCACCTTCCCCCCCTTCAACAGAAGTCCATGGCAACACATAAGAAGCAAGGTGTGGGGATTTCAAGATGAAATATATAAATCTGGCACATAAGAAGTATTCAGGTAGAATGGAAGAACGTAGTATGTTTATTGTGCCCTTCACTAAGGTCAAACAGGAGGGGCTGGATGTTTAGAAGTAAGTCTACTTTTAACCAGTTCGGCCTTGGGGAAAGGAGAACACCATTAGAGGGGCCTTCCTGAGAAGCCTGTCACTAATAGGCCTTCTCCTGATCCCTGGATGTGAGAGGAGAACACAGTATGATTCTTGGCCAAGCCTGGTGAGGCATGCTAGATTTCCTAATGCCAAACAAATATCCAGGAGATCAAAGGACATATGTTAGTTTAAGTAAATATTGATTTATTATCTCAGGTTGAAGGCATTAACAGGATAAGATTGGGCCATCCAGTGGGATTGCAAGCAGGTTGACAGACTGGTGCACGGATAGCCCAGGTTAGGTGGGATATGTTCTCTTGTTAGAAGCACTACATACAGGCAAGGTGCATTCCTTCATTCAGTTGATGGTGAGATTTCCCAGGGAGAAAAAAATCACATGGGCCCTGCCCCCAAATCCACACAGACTTCCCAGCCTTCTAAGGCCCACGTTAAGCAGCAGTTTCCACTTGTCTCCGTGGGGTGGTTCTCCTCTCTCGAGTCTACGTCAGCTACCTTGACCACAGCGTCAAGGGAGACTTCTGCCTCATGGCCTCTGCTTTGGCGATGGCTTTATCCCACCACAGTGGGTTTGCAGGTTCTTCTTCCTCTTCTCCTGCAGGCCTGGGGACCACACTCTGGCTTTCTTCTTTGCACCAGGCCTTCGTGACATCTTCTTACTGCTTGTGGGAGAAGCAGGCTTCTTGGAGAAACCTGTCCGAGATGAAAAACTAACAACTTCGTTCAAGTAAAATGATAATTCCCCAAATGGTGAATGAAGTAAACATTGAGAATGTGTATTGTACTAACCAGCTTATTGCAGGTGTTGGTGCTCTAGGATGTTTATGCCTGTGATGGTTCATTTAATAAACACAGTGACTGGACAGGAAATCCTGTGAGGTCATTAATGAAGTGATAGTGTAATAGTAATGAATTAGAAATAATTAAACATATGTTGTAAAATCTTATAGCTGTATTTTCTAATTTTTAATAGAATATCTTAGAAGTGATGGGTCTTAATTTTTGCACCTGGCTCATTAATAATTTCTACCCACTTTTGCTGTTGTATATGGCTTTTTACATTTGATACTTCAGATAGTCAAATAGTCATCTATATAGAAATCAAATTGTGCAAAATTCAGTATAACTTCAAATAAGTACTATATCTTTCAATATTAAATCAGCACTTATGGTTTTAATTTTAAAAAATCTAAATTTTCACATTGAATTCCAAGCCTTTTCTCTAAATATAAATATTTTCTAAAGAATCTATACTTTAAAATATTCCTCTTTGATTGTTATTAGCTTCCCAGACTATTTCATTTCTATCAATTGAAGTGAATTTTCCTTTTTAGCTTTCTTTTGGCACTCCACTTTTTAAATGAATAAAAACTATTTTACCTCCAGGTACTTTTGTTTGTTTTGGTGCTGGGAAATGAACAAATGAGAGCTAAGTGCTTGAGCGCTGAGCTATATACCCAGTTCAAGAATTTCTTGAGTTTTCTTAGAGAAACTCTTCATCTCAAGGAGATAATTGTCTAATTAATATGAACTTCCCAATTTTAGAAAAGAACTAAACTAATTACAAAAATTCTACTAGAATTATTTACATTATAAGACATTTGTTTTCTTTAAAGTACCAAACATTTAGTTAAAATTGAGACACATTTAAGGCTTTTTAATGACGGCCCTGCAAATTATAATGACATAAATTAAACTGTACTTTTAAAGTAGTAATTTCATAAGCACTAACATTTGTTTATAGTTCTGAACACATTATCACAATCGAGATGATGAACATATTGGTTGTCCCCAAATAATTCCTTTCTCCTGCTATTCCCTGTGGTCAGTCTCTGTGGCTTTATACATTAGTGTCTAAACATTGGTTCACATTTTCTAGAATCTTATATCACAAGGTTATATACTCTTTTTCCCGACTGCTTTGATTAAGCATAGTTATTTTTAAATTTTTCATGTGTTTGTTTATTTCAGTAATCAATTTCTATTTATTTGAGTGTAGAACATTGATTTGATACCAGTTTATTTGTTGATGAAAATTTTGGTAGTTTTCCATTTGGGATTTTTACAAATAAGGTTGTTAAAGATATTTGTATGTAGTTCTTCAATTGGACATATATTTTGATTTCTCTCAGGTAAAGAATTGAACATATAGGTTATAATGTATAATTACATTTTAAATACTTTTTTTTAAGTTGTTGATAGACCTTTATTTTATTTATTTATATGTGGTGCTTAGAATTGAACCCAGGGCCTCACACATGCTGGGCAAGTGTGCTACCACTGAGCTACAGCCCTAGCCTTGTATAATTACATTTTAAAGGAAATACCAAACTGTTTTAGTGATTGTTCATTACACATTTTCATCAGTAGAATAGGAGAGTTTCATTGGATCCATACCCTCAGTTGTTTGTCTTTTTTATTTTAAATATTCTGAAAGGTTATAGTGGTTTCTCATTATGTTATCAATTTTAATTACCCCAATGATTAAAGGTGTCAAATATATTTTCATGAGCTTATTTGTCATGTTTGGTAAAGGGTCATTTTAAATTTTTTTAGTCCTATTTATTGGGTTGTTCCTTTAAATATTTTTGATTACTTTTTTTCAGTTTATATATACAAACATATGAATGATTATTATTTCAGAGTTCTTGACATACTCCTTCATCAAAATTAGAAGTTAAATTTATTTTTCCTCATTCTATTTCCTGTCTTAAGAAATTTCCAAGTCTTAATTTTAATGAATCCCTTTAATTGATCTTTTTTCTTTTATGAATCACTTTTTCGGTAGTAGCTGATTGATTTTGTTCTGTTTTTTGTTTGTTTTGGGTAGTCTATTCTCTTTGCTGGAATTTCTGCTTTTGCTTCATGTAATCATTCAACCCAAAGGCTACAAATGCTTCAAGGATACTGTTTTCAAATTCCAAAGAAAGAACTTGGTTGGACTCAACAAAAAGGTCTTGGACATTTCATTACTTACTCACTCCTGGGTGATGGTGGGCTGGAATATAATGGAGGGCCATGCTTGCCTTCAACCTGGGGGAGTATTCATATGATAGGTTGCATACACACTGTGCAGGTGGCTTTCTTCAGATGTTGTATGAGCATATTCCTTTACTTTACAACTAAGGTCATTCTCTCTTCAGTGCCTCTCCCAGGGACTGGAGATAAGCCAAGTGGCCAGCTATCTCCCCTTCTACATCTCCCTCATCACCACAGTCTTTCAGAGACCTTCTTGTCACTCTGCAAGCTTTCCTAGGCACTGATTGGTGTTTAGCCCAATAGTATTATGAAAAGACTGTTGTTAGGTTCATAAATGTTTAGGATTGTCACATTCTCTTGATGAACTGATCACTTTCTCTTAGTGAAATGACCTTCTTTGTTCCCGTGTGATTGTCTAAGGGATGTGTGAATACTGGTGTGATGTCTGAATATAGGGGTGATGTTTGAATACAGGATTCTTCATTTGAATTTTTGGTCCCTGTTATTAACCTCTTTGTGTTGTTTATATTGTTTCCCTTTGAACTTGGCAGTCCTTTCCATGAAGTGGCAGGAGTTTTTTTCCTGAGTCCTTGATTTTGGCCTCCCCTATGTATTTCAGAAAATGAAATGGAATATAAGTTATAAATGTGTGCCAGTTCTGAATCTGTGTCTCAAGAAATTTAGCTTGTCTTGACTTGTTCTTCTCTCCATCTGTCACTACCAGAAGAGCTTTCCATGCATTTATTGGAACAGATTGATCCACCTACCCCGTAACGTTTAATTATTTACCTTATTTACAACACAGCTCTTTCTACAGTTCTTCCTCAACTATGGTCTGTTCCCAGAATTATGTAGCTCTTCAGGACCATGGACCTGTCTGACTCTGTTTGCCTATTATTAAGATTATTATCTCAGAATTGGGCTTGACACATATGAAGCAATGAGAAAACATGTTTTGAATGAATGCGTTGTCCAATATGCTACTTTATGGATATGACCATTTCTGGGTATGCCACAGACTTTAATAGAAAACAGAGCTTTCTGTTCCATGGTATTATCCAGAAAGACAGAACACAGTAATGTTATCCTGAGTATAGAAAGTACAGTAACTGATGTATTAAGGAATTATGACATGTTGTTATTTTAATAGGATAGCATTTTAAATTTTTCCAATAATTGTCCCAGCTATGTTCTTATGAGTTTTCCCTTTTTCCTCAATAGCATCTTTCTTGTCTTCTTCTTGGACCAATGCCACAACTTTTCAGCTATGGAATTATTAGTTTTTTCTATTACTTATTCATTTGAAAATGTCAATTTCAAATTTTACTCAAAGCTTTTTTGACATTTCCCATCTGTGATAACAGCTCTTGTAATTTCATGAGTACTTGGATATGGGTGGTCTTGGAGATATCTCTTTTCTCTGCCTCCTCTATGCCAGCTCCCTCTCTAATGTGACAGGAATGGTCAAATGTCTTGACCTGATTTGGAGAGATTGCAGTTGTCTTTTTGCTGGTTATTTCTGCTTCTCAAGTTGATGATCACTTCAGATGTCCTCAATTTGCCTGACCTTCCAGTGCCTAATTCTCTTGTGTATGTGCTTTCTGCTGAGAATTATGTAAGATGTGCCCATTTCATGGATCACTTGAGAAGCAGGTCACGATTCAGCTCCATATATTTCATCTTTCTGTTCTTCATTAAAATCCATCAAATACTGCTGCTGGGGTACCTTTTCCCAATGGTTTCTGATTGAACGAATGTTAGCAGGTCAGCTTAAGCCCCTCAGCCTTATTCCTATCTTTCTGGCCCAAGGGTAGTTCATAGCCTTGATTCAGCATACAGTGGGAAGGCAGGGTGCTCACAGAGCTCATTTTCTTTATAGATATAAAGGGAACTTCCAACTCTCTATTTTGAACAGTGTCATGACTAAGCAGCAATAAGTTGGTCCATTTACCCATCAATGTTTCAGAAGAGAAATCTAATTTAACAAGTCAAAGGAAACATTGTGTTAATTTACCTGAGATAATGGATTTGTTATGAGGAAAGATTTATTTTCACTCATAGTTTTATAGGTTTGATCCATGGTCCTTTGGCCATTTCTTTGCACTTGTAGTGGCACAGTACATGGGCAGTAGTACATGTTAGAGGAGGCAGTTCACCTAATAGCAGCCAGAAAGCAAAAAGAGCTAGGGACAAGGCCCAGTGAGCCCTTCAAGGACACACACCAGATGACCCAACTTCTTTCCACTAGTCCCTGCCTTTTGAAGGTTCTACCACCTCCCAGTAGTGCCACAGCTAGCAACTCAGCCTTTAACACACAGGCCTTTGGACCATCAATATCCAAACTATACCAGACATTTTAGGCAACTCCAAAGATCTTTCACCAGATTGTACTCACATTATTCCAAAGTCCATTCATTGTTCCTTATTGCTCTGTTGACTGGGGATACTGAATCTGGCAAAACTTGATGAACAATTTAAGTTATCTCTTCCCAGGTATTGGAGTTTGTGAATTGGTAGATTACTAGAAATGATCAACTTCAATTTGGTGTTTCTTGAAATTGCTGTTATGTTAGAGCACAATATATTGTTGTGCATATTTCAACTAAAATGGGTGTTTTTTATGATAACATTTTCTACTTTTTACCCTTTTTATTTTAATTTTGCTGGTAAAATGATTCATACTTTTAAATATTGTGAGATTTAATTATTGTTACTATTTCATACCTTTCACAACTTTAATTTTTTTAAATTTCTATGTTGATTTTTTTAAGTGTTCTAATTCCACATTTTTTTTTGTAGTGGGGATTGAACCCAGGAGAGATTTGTCACTGAGTTACATTCCTACCCCTTTTTTACTTTTTATTTTGAAACAGGGTCTTGCAAAATTTGATGAGGCTGGCCTCAAACTTGTGACCTTCCTGCCTCACTCCCAAAATGCTGGGATCACAGGATGGAGCCAACATGGGTGACAACACTATAATTTGTTATGCTTGTATATCTACTTTTTCAATTAACAATTAATTTCCCAGAACCTGATTTAGATTTTGGGCATTACATTCTTATATTACTTTCATTTTGTAATTTGTCTTTTATAATTTGTTTTTCATATTCTGATATCACTACTGTATCTACTTACATGGTGAAATGTTAGATATAATATAAGCTAATAAGAGTAAAAAACAATTGTCAGGGAAAATATATTTTTCAATTTCATATTATGTAAATTTTAGAAGTAAAATTTTAGACTTAAAAATAATTTACAGTGTTTTTTAAAAAATTATTGTATATGTGTATTCACTTACATACAAATCCTCAAATAGGGAAATCTTGTTTTCTCTTTTGAACAGTTTTATAAAATTCTGTTATGCATACAATCAGATATCACCCTGAGTAGACAATCAATTGTAAGGTTCGCAGAATTTTTGTAACATTTATACTTTAAACCCTGAAGTTGATTTTTAAAATGTATTTTAATGGAGGATATGTTTTACATTCTAGTACATTGTATTAGAGAGTAAAATGGCAAAGCTTATCCCTCTCAGAGTTCAGTCTCTGTCCTTTCTTTCCATCTTTTAGAGAAGTCTCTTAGGAGAAGATATGGTGGTCAGTTCATTGCACATTCTTTTAGAACAATAATTTGCATATCAAAGTCCAGATGGGAATAAACATAATCTGTGGTCCCATCTGCTGATCTCACTGTTCTGAGACCTAGTATGGAAATAGCATTAGATTAGAGAAGACAGCTTAATTTTTCAAATAATACTGGTTTCTTTCAAGTGATAAAATACACAAGTATTTGCTATATGTTTAAATTATTAGTTATTTGAGATCACTGATACCAAAATAAATTATTGTTCTCAGTTATGATAAGAGGTGGTAACATGTCATCAGAAGCTCTTTTTACAGCTTGCTTGATTTCATATTTAAAAAATTGTCATTAAATGATTATCAGCTGTAAGCATTTGAATAAATCACTTTTTATTTTCACAGTAGACACAAAAATCCTGGCATATTTTATATCTAACTCACTTGGAAAAAAATCTTAAAGATGAACACTTTACAATCTCAAACATGGAGAGTTTGAACAATGCATGAAATGAACACATGGATATTTGTTTTTTTTTCCTTTGAGGAGCTAAATTTAGAATCTAAATATAGAAGATATAGTTTAAAATTTTAAACTCAGGAAATCAAGAAGAATGTTTACAGGATTCATTTTACTGACATCTTCTATGAGCCAAGATAACCCATTGGCACAGTCTCAGCCCACCAAGAGTTAACATTCACAAAGCTGCTGTCTTATTGCTCCCAGGGTATTTTTTCTTCCTATTTTAGTGTTAGATATTTTCAGTGAGTCTTGATTCCAATTTGTCTTATTTGAAATATTGCCTAAAAATAAAACAAACACAAAGCCACTATTTGGTGATGAGATTTCTGGTTTATTAAATCCCTGCAGAATGAAAGCATTTTGTGAAACAGTAAACCCATTTAAAGAGTTATTTATGATATAGTGTGAAATGCTGCCTCTATGAGTAGTTTTAAAAAGATGTTGTGTAGTTTGGTGGGGAAGTATGCAGGCTGTGAAGATAAGTTGACTGAATCCAAAGCTGAATTCTGCCACTCATAGAGCAGTGTTCAACCCCTATGATGACGAGGAGATAGCATTACATAAATCTTGAGGTTGTTATTAGGAACAAATGAGGTAATGTACACAGAGGATTTAGCATAATACCTTTGATTTTATAAGCAGTCCCTATTGTTATGCCAAATGTTATACTCTTTTCAAATTTTATAATCTAGTAGCTTAAAATTTTTACTAGAGAGAGAGAGAAGACAGAGGAAGGGTGCAACAAAGGAGGGAAAGAGGAATGGAGTTTGTTTTGGGATTAATGGAAGAATTAATTAAAAATATAGTTCTTATATGAGGTTTGAAACTGGATAGAAAAACTTTATATCTCCTTTTTTCACGTGTCCGTGTTCATGTTTCCTGAAGAATATTGTTCTCAATAAAATTTTAGCTATTTTTACTCTGTTAAGAATTGGCATGAATAGGCATTAACATATTAATGAAACCTCTGTCTGAAAACAAAGGAATCCAGTTACTTGGATGAATCCAGTTACTTAATGTACCAAAACCCAACCTTCTAATGCTTTATAATGGTCTCAGTTCCTGTCTTAGAACTGTGAGGATATAGATTCTGTCCCAGAGGTATACCGCCTTTAAAGAAAGTCTATTTTTATTAACATCCCTTTGTGACTATAACTCCTAGTATGTGGTTGGAGTAAAATTTATCTTGCTGATGACCCGTTTCTAATAGTTCTTAATCAAGAATGATTTACAACATGGACACAAATGTCTTATTTTTTTTCCACACTTATTCCAGTTTCCCACATCCTGGTCCCCAAAGTAAAATTGAGTGTCTAGAATTTTTGCCATTAAAATTGTCATTGGCTAAATCTTCTCTGCTGCCTAACATTTTAAATGTGTTTAATAGCATTTTGGAACTTTGATTAGTTTTATTTTGCTATTCTAAAAGTGAGGGGAAAAAGAAGTTAGATAGGATTTGAGGGTAGGAATAACAATGCTTGATTTACCCATCAAAAATTATTTGAAGGAACTGGTTCATTTGCATGGAAGAGGAAAACTGAAGACTGGTTTAGTCATTAAGTAATAGTTAAGAGGGCAGAACTAAACTGCAGCATTTTATTCCATGGGTGAATTTGTAAAACGTAACCAGTTTACACAACAGTTTACTCATTTGCCAGATGCAGATAATACTTGCCAAAGGACTATTGGATTAAACAAAACAATATAAATTAAATACTGTATATAGTGTCTGGTAATAATAGGACCTCAATAAAAATACTCTCCTTCCATCAGCCTTCTTTAGTAGGTGATGTGATAACCATGACTATCAAAATAGAAAAGTACAGTTGTGCTTACCTAAATCATTCAGAAAGATTATCTGTATTATACTACAATAGAAGGTTGTCAAGTATCCTTTCTTTTTCACTCTAAGCAAAAATAAACAAACAGAAAACAGACCTGATTATATTTCTGTAACAACATGGCTAGATGATGTTATTTCTTTTTTATTAACTCATATAAATATGCAAAATAATAGGTCTCATGGAGACATATTAATTGCAAAATGATGGGTTTCATGGGGCATATTCATGCAAGCATATAACATAATTTGTTTATATTTATCTGCTCTTTACTTACCCTTCCCCTCTCCTCCCCATTCCCCAGGTCCACTTACTCTTGTCTAATACTTTCCCCTCTATTTTCACGTTGCCTTTATTTTATTTTTTTCCTTTCTAGATTCCACTTGTAAGAGAAACCATGTGATACTTATCTTTCTGGTCTGGATTATTTTGCTTAACATGATACTTTAAAGTTCCATCCATTTTCCTACAAATTAGATGATTTTGTTCTTCTCTATGACTGAATAATATTCCTTTTTCTATATATGCCACTTTTTCTTTGTCCATTTATCCAGTGATGGACACTGTTGTAGTCCACTTTTTTTGCCACTGTGACCAACAGATCTGAATGAAAATTTTAGAGGAGGAAAATTTTATTGTGGGGCTCACAGTTTAAGAGGTCTCAGTGGAGATGGTGGAGACTGAGACTTATGTCAGCAAGGACAAAATAGCTATCCCAAAGATATGTCCCAATGGCCCACCTCTTCTAGTGGCACCCTACTTTCCTATAAGTTAAGCCAATCAGGATTAATGCACTGATTAGGTTAAAATTCTCATAACCCAATAACTTCACCTTTAAATCTTCTTGCATTCTCTCACCCCTGAGCTTTTGGGGGACACCTCATATCTAAACCATAATAGACACACTGATTTCATAACTTGTTTATTATGAATTGTGAAGCAATAAACATGTGTATGTATGTAGGTGTCTCTATGGTGTTCTGACTTTAATTCCTTTGATAGGTATGAAGGAGAGATATAAGTAGATATAAGTAGATCATATGGTAGTTCTATTTTTAGCTTTTGAGGACTCTCCATACTTATTTCCATAGTGACTGTACTAATTCGAATTCTTATCAACAATGTCAAAGGGGTTCCTTTGTTGGCCATCCTCTCCAGCATTTATTCTTTTTTTTTGTATTCCTGATGATCACCATTCTGACTTAGATGAGATGGAAAATAAAGTAGTTTTGACTTGCATCTCTGTGATGGCTAAAGATATTGAACATTTGTGCTTCCTCTTTTGAGAAGTGTCTGTTCAGTTCCTTTGCCCTTTCATCGATTGGGTTATTCGTATTTTTTTTTTTTTGTTTTTATTTTTTTCTTTTTGGTGCTCATATTTTTAGTCCTTTTTACATTCTTGAAACTAATCCTTTGTCATAAAAGTAACTAGCAGAGATTTCTCTCCCGTTTTGTAGGCTGTCTCTTCACTCTGTTGTTTACTGTGTAATTTTTTAAATTTGTCAATTCTTGCTATTATTTCCTGAGTTATTGGAGTCCTATTCAGGAGATCATTGTGTCAATATATGGAAGTATCTTCCATGTTCTAGCAGTTTCACATTTTCAATCTTAAAGTTAGGCCTTTGATCCATTTTGAGTTGATTTTAATTTATGGTGAGAGAGAAGGATGTAGTATTTTATTTATTTATTTTTATGTGGTGCGGAGGATTGAATCCAGTACCCTGCACCTGTGCACCTGCTAGGTGAGTGCTCTACAGCTGAGCCACAACCCCAGGCCCTTAGTTTCAGTCTCTTACATATGCATATCCAGTTTTCTCAGCACCATTTGTAGGCTATCTTTTCTCCAACATGTTTCCGGCTAGTTTGTCAAGAATCAGATGGCTATAACTTGTGGATTCTTCTTTCTAGTCCATTCAATTGTGTGGATTCTTCTTTCTAGTCTATTCAATTGGTTTGCATGTCTGTTTTTATGCCAGTTCCATGCCATTTTTATTACTTTGGCTCTGTAATCTATTTTGAAACTGAGTATTGTCATACCTCCAACATTGCTGTTTTTGCTCAATATTGTTTGGCTATTCTGGGTCCTTTGTGCTTCCATATGAATTTTAGAATTATTTTTTTCTAGTTCTATGAATAATGTCATTGGTATCTTGCTAATAATTTCATTGAATTTGTTGATTGCTTTTGGTAATATACCATTTTAATGCTATTAATTTTGAAGCCCTTTAGATTTTGGATTCCATTTTCTTGTATCTTTTTCAGTTTCTTCCTTCAATTTTTTTTTCTGGGGAGGGGGTCCTGGAGATTGACCCTCTGTGTACTTAACCAATGACCCATATCTCTAGCCCTTTTTATTTTATTTTTTATTTTGAGACAGGGTCTTGCTAAGTTGCTCAGGCCTTGGTAAATCACTGGGGCTGTTCTCAAATTTGTGATCTCTACTGCCTCATTCTCCCAGGTTGCTGGGATTACTGGAGTGTGCCACTGTGCCTGGCTCTTTAGTTCTTTAACTTTCTTAGTTAAGTTTATCCCTAGCTACTTCATTTTTTTCTAAGCTATTGTCAATGAAATTGTTTTCCTAGTTTCTTTCTCAGCAGGTTTGTTATTGGTTAAAAAAAAGCCATTGATATTTGTGCAAGTCATTTCTAAAGTGCAGTATGGCACATACCTATAGTCTCAGCTACTTATGAGGCTGAGGTAGAAGGACAACTTGAGCTCATGAATTTGAGAACAGCAGGGGAAAAAAAACATGAACACTAAAACCCTAAATAAATGTTATTTATGAATGAGCTAAAAATATGAAATGATGATTTTTCAGTTTATTAAAGCCAAAAAAACAATTATTAATGTGCTATTTGTAGATGCCATTTTATTTTAGTTCCTAATATATTTTTTTCTTTTTTGGGGGTACCAGGAATTGAACTCAGGGGCACTCAAACATTGAGACACATCCCCAGCCCTGTTTTGTACTTTATCTAGAAACAGGGTCTCACCAAGTTGCTTAGTGCCTTGCTGTTGCTGAGGATGACTTTGAACTCAAGATCCTTCTAATAATTTTTTATTAAAAATAATACTAATTAAATAATATTTCTTGAAGATATTCACACAAGCAATTACTTACTTATATTATTAGAGAACATAATTAAATACGAACTTCACATTTTTTTATAATTTTAATTCTTGAACTGATAGAAACCTTGTCCTTAAGTGTGAGTGCTTGCTTGTCTGAGCCAATATTTTTTATTCCTTTAAACTATTGGAGAAAATTGATGCAAATATTTACAGGTGAGAAACAAATGATATAACTCAATTTCATAAAGTAATTTTAGTTGCGATATAACAGAACTAAATCAATTTTATAATTTTTTTACTTTACAAATTTTAACATTTTTATTTGTTTTTTAGTTGTGAATATTTGCATCAGTTTTACCCAGTAATTGTAAAATAATAAAACCTTAATATGTATGAAGCATCCTACTTCAACTTTGACTGAATGTAGAAAGAAAATACAACAAATATTTATCTACTTTGTTAAATATTGAAATAATATAAACGTGATGGATAATTCAATAAAATGTGTTTTCTTTATTGTTTTTATAAGCTCTCATTGTTTAGTTATTAATATAGTAAAAAATCTTAATTTGTATAGAAATTTAAATCCCATGTGATATATTTAATAATTTATATTATTAAAGACAATTTTTAAATTGATTTCAAGATAAATGAGAAAATAAAATGGGCTAAAATAATTTATATGAGAGATACTGATACTAAATTCTGAAAAATCAAAGTGCTGAATGAGAGAAACTAGAAAAGGATATATAATGAACCAGAAAAGAACACATACCAATTGATGTATAATTTTTAGAAAACAAACTATTGTGTTCTAATAGAAATGAGACCAGTGTTTCCCTAGAGTGGAGCCTGCTGGGAGGCATGTATTGCAAAGAAGCAAAGAAATGCCTGAGGATGATGGTAATATGTTATAACTCTATTGTGATGATATTTTCATCAAAATTCATCAAATTGTACACTGATTAATTTGGCTGCAGTTTATTTTACATGAATCATATCTCATTAAATTTGACTTAAAAGAACATGAACAATAATTTTACTGCATGAGTTTTGAAGCAAGTAAATATAAGAAATACAAGGAATGATTGTGTTTTTAAACAAATGGATTTTTTTAAAATAATAAACCATAACCTAAGAATAGCAGTAATGGTATCATATAAGTTTACTGATGGTAACGGTATTAGTTGGTTAGAGTTTTGTATAAGCAATTTTCAGTGCATTTCTAAGGTCATCAAAAATTTCTAAACTTTTGAACACACACATTCTACTGGAATATCCCCAAATAATATAAACGAATATGTAGGAAGACCTTCATTTCAAAGTGCATTCTTTGGTGGTATCAAACTTTAGTTAAAATATTAAAGTGTGCAATAACATCTCTTTGTTTTTCTCCTTTCAATCTAAATTTACTCTTAGACTACATTTATGCTAAGGAGGAGAAATTTGACTTGAATCATTATTGTTATCAGCTTTACCTGTAGGACACATTACTGTAACCTAACTCAATACCTGTGAATCGGAGCACCTCAAATGACCTCCCATTGGTTCACCCTGAGTCTCATCTATCCTCTACCATTCCTGGATTTGCTACTTTCCTGCCATTCTGAACAAGGCCATCTTTGGAAAGGATACATCTTATACCTAGAATCTATGTGAGCTCATCTCAAATCTTTCTATAAAAAAGATCTCTGTCTTGATAATGGTTTTAAAAATCAAATAATTCTTTCTAAGCTTTATTCTGAACAAAAGAAAAACAAGAACTCAGACTTTGGATTTCAAGGGGTTTATTTGTCTGTTTAATTCATTTTTAAACTTACTGATGACCACAATCCTTTTTATATCCCTTAATCTGGTTATTGTCTAAATCTATAGTCTGATTCTTAGACATTGGCATTTTAGGAGCAAAATACTTTTCAACAATTTTTAATTTAAGCATTCTCTTCTCAACTGCCAAAATTATAATCCATCTTTTAATTTTAAATTTGTGTTTCTGTTAAAAAAGTCATGAGATTATAGCAATGAATTTTTTATTTTCTTACCTTCAATGAGGTGTTTTATTGTGGACAGATCTGAGCAAAATAACTCTGCTTTTGTTTTTTGGGAGAAGCCTCACAATCTTTGTAATCATCAGTGCCTTTGCTGTACATTATCACAACCTAAATATTTTCCTGATTTAGAGAATGAATATATAAAATCATTTACTGTCCAAGAGCACATCATTTAATATGGAATGACCAATTGATTCATCCTTTCTCTAAAATGACATTTCAATTTCTATTAAATCTTTTTCAAATTCTGAATCATCAGATGTGTTATTTTAAAGGCATTATCCTTACTTGAAGTCACTTCTAGCAATAATTGTTGTTCAAAACATTTAGAATATAGTTCTTTCTGAGAAGATGGCTCTTTTGTCTTTTTCTTTAGCTGATTGCTTAAAATTGTCTGGTTTAGCTATTATTTTTAGTAGACTGCCTATACCAGTTGTTTTGAAGGCAGTCTACTAAAACTAATATGCACACACACATACTGAGTACTGATTTTAGATTTCTAACTGAATTGTTCCTGTAACTAGAATATGTAAATCCATTAGATGGAAAGATCTTTTGTATTTTCTTTTGAACTTTTCTGAAACTTCAAAGCAACTAAGGTTCCTCAAACCACATTTTAAAAACTTCCTTTACCATTGTACTGTTTGAGGGTTATTTTGAAAGAAATAAAATTATACCCATATTTTCACATGCAATCATATTTTCAGAATATAATGCTAGATTTCTAAGAGCAATTTAAAAGTAAATGTAAATCCTACTCACTTAACACCCCATTCCTTATTTTCCTTTCAATTAAGTTTGAGATTTTTTTTTATAAACATATATTAGAAAAAAAGCAGAATCCTATTAGAAATAAGGTAAATAGGGTAGGGGATGTGGCTCAGTGGTGGAGTGCTCACCTGGCATGCATGGGGTACTGGGTTTGCTCCTCAGCACCACATAAAAATAAAATAAAGATATTGTGTCCATCTAATTAAAAATAAATATTTAAAAAAAGAAATAAGGTAAATAATTCTTTATAAGGTAACTTCTGTTTGTCAGAAGCTTCCCTGTTTTCTCCTAAAGAAGGGCACAAATATTCAATAATTTTTAGTTATTTTTGGCTCCTCTCAGGTTTCCACTACCTTCCTCTTCTTTTTTCTTGTGCCAAGGCATGCACCCTTTTAGCAATTCAATCCCAAGGGGCTTTGCAGATAAAATTTCTCTTTTGTAAAAAAATGCACAGATGAAACGCAATCTCTGTTGATTCATAACTTATAGACATTTGGACTTTGTACATGGCTCCCCTTTCTTATCGTTTCTATTCTTTGTACCTCCCTAAGTATACTTCGAAATAGGGCATGTTCCTGTTCTTCTATAGTAAAGGTATTACTTTTTTTTTAAATTCTTTGGTATTCAATATTCAACTCATGTATCTAGATACCTTGTGACTATAGCCCTCAAGACCCCATTTTGTAAACAGAGTGAATTGATTTAAAGAAATGAATTGTGACTTAGAGCTATAAACAGGATATTTTTATCATTATTTGGAAAGTTGAGAGTTTAGCCATAAAAATTGCAAGAATGGATGTGGCAATGCATGCCTATAATCTCAGCAACTTGGGAGCCTGAGGGAGGAGGATCACTTGTTCAAAAGTAACTACAACTTAGTGAGGTCCTCAGCAACTTAGTAAAAACCTGTCTCAAAATAAAAATGGGCTAGGGATGTGGCTCCCATTGGGTCAATCTCTGGAACAAAAAAAAGAATTTTTTAATTTTTTTAATTTAATTTTTTTTATTATTGGTTGTTCAAAACATTACAAAGCTCTTGACATATCATATTTCATACATTGATTTAAGTGGGTTATGAACTCCCATTTTTACCCTGTATACAGATTGCAGAATCACATCAGTTACACATTCATGTTTTTACATATTGCCACACTAGTGACTGTTGTATTTTTTAAAAAAGCAAGATTTCTTTGTGGCATATTCCATATTTTAAAATAATTTTCTTTAAATTTTAACTTGTCTATAAAGATGAATATTTGTTGACAGATATTAACTTTTAGAGTTACATGAACAGTTTTATTCTTTGGTCACTGGATAATGTATCAGACTGTTTTCTTAATTTGTTATAATGAAATATATAATAATATTTGTTTTAATCTTGTTTTTATTTCATTATTTAGGATATTGGGAATCAAACATTTTCCCTCACTTTGAAATTTCATTCTCAGTGTGATAGTATTGGGAGGTGATGAAGGTCATGAAGACAGACTTTTCATGAGTGTGATTAGTATTCTTATAAAAGAGAGCATTTGACCCAGCTATCCCACTCCTTGGTTTATACCTGAAGGACTTAAAATCGGCATACTGCACAATGATTGTAATTACAAGACCAAAGTAATTCTACATCATATACAACCAGAAGAATGAAAAATTATACTCCATATATGTATGCTATGTCAAAATGCATTCTGCTATCATGTAAAACTAATAATAAAAAATAAAAATAAAATAGAGACCCCAGACAGTACCTTTGTACTGTCTGCCATTTAAAGACACTATAGGCACATAGACATCTATTAACATGGAAACAGGTCCTCTTTATACACTAAATCTGTTAGAACTTTGATCTTGAAACTCCAGATTCCAGAAATGTGAAAAGCAAATTTCTTTTGTTTGTAAGCTATATAGTTTATGATAATTTTGTTAATAGAGCCCCCAAAAGATTTTTAGAGCAATTTAAAAATCAAAATGTGAATTATATCATTAATATTTTTAAAATCTATTTCTTAGTCTGTGCTGCTATAACAATTTAATGGAGACTGGATAATTTATAAAGAAGAGAAATTAAATTTTTACAGTTCTAAGGTCTGAGAAGTTCAAAATCAGGTTGCTAGTAGTTTGAGTTTTTTGATAAGGGCTGCATCCTCTAGAAAGGAGGAACCCTGTCTCCTCAAAGGTAGAAGTCAGAAAGCAAAAAGCCTCCAATTCTTGAATTCTCTTTAATAGGCCTGAATCTCATTGCTGAAGGAGGTGCTCTCAGGGTGTAATCACTTCTTATTCTATCACATTGGCAACTCCTTAGTTTTGGAAGGTAAACATTCAAACCATAGTATTTTCTGAGATATTGAGATGATTTTATTCTCTTTCTTTCAAAAACTTAGCTTACAATAAAATCATTTTGTATAGAATGAAATACATCAGTTTATTTTACCAGTAACAGTAATTAATAACACAAAATCTAGTACTAGGCTGGCCTAGTTTGATCCAATTATTTCACTTGCTGTTTGTTCTTGGGTAGGACAAAAGTGATATGGCTTACCATTTTAATCTATTTAAATAAAATAACAATAGTGTCTATTCCACTAGGCTATTAAGAGAGTTAAACATGAAAATGCTTTCAAAGTACTCAGCATATTGACAAGCATATAATAAGCACCACATAGATAATAGCGAATATTATCTCTATTATTATTAATTTCATTGTCATTTTGTCAAAGTTAATACAGCAAAATCATTAAAAGCTTCAGTTTTGAAACCAGGTGTGGTGGTACACACCTGTAATCACAGCAACTTGGGAGGCTGAGGCAGAAGGATCACAATTTCAATGCTAGCCTCAACAACTTAGACTCTGTCTGAAAAAAAATTAAAAAATAATAAAAAAGCAACAAACAAAATTCCTGAGTTTTGAGAATTTTCACATTTTAATATTTATGGTTATTTCATTATATAGGTTCAAAATATATCTTTAGCAAAAAACTCTTTGTTTCTGTCTCCCAACTTGAAAATCTTTCAGTTGTATTTTATCCCCTTTGTAAACATAAAGCTGGATTAACTTGAGAAAAAGTGTGGTTTTAAATTTATAATCTGGACTGAACCATTTGCTGAAATTTTCCACTGAACTATTCATTTAATATTTTGCATTTAATTTTATATGTGACTTTTGCAATATAATAATGTTCCAGTAGAACATGAGTCATGTTGAAAGTGGAAAGAGATGGAGTTGGAAAGACAAGAAAGTGTATGAGCACACAGAATTGATTATATGCCATACTAGGGAACTTGGATTTTGCTCTACTTGCTATGAGAAACCACTGAAGGATTTTAAATGGAGGGAATTGGGAGTAATAAGATCTGATGAGATGATAGTAAATCAATTATCAGAAGTAAAAAAGGAAACAAGGAAACAAGTTAGATTATTGTCAAATACTGGATGAGAGATCATATTGGACAGAGCAAGGGTGGTGACAATAAAGAGAAGAGATATTTCTGAAAGAGTATTTGAAGATGATCAAGTGTGTAGAAGAAAGCAGGGTGCTGAGGTGGACTGAACACAAGTAACAAAGGAGGAAGCAAGGATATGATGGCAAAATTGGTGAAAAAAAATGGATTTTAGGAGGAAAAAATATTTAATTGTGGGTATGTTCAATGTGAAATTGTAGTATGACATTCAAAAGAGTTGTATATAACTGTGTTGATAGACTGAGAATATTTATCTAAGAGTGAACATCATAAAAATAATCTTTGAAACTTGAAAATCAATGTGCTAAAGTTAAGGAGAGAGTATGGAGAAAGAGAAAATTACCTAAGACATGATTCTTTAAGGTGGCCAGTAAAAGCCTTTAGGAAGAAGAATGAAAAGGAAGAGTCAGTGAAGGAGGAGGAGACAAACTGAGTCAAAGGGTGAATGGAGAAAAATGAAGAAAAATCTTACATATGTTCTACTACATCGAATGCTGCATAATGTTGTTAAAACAATGTTTGGGAATAGATCATTGAATTTGAAATTTATAGGAATTAAATGACCTTAAAATAAAATATGTGGAGTGGTAGAGACACAAGCAGTTTGAAATGGATTTAAGAATGAAGAAGTGAAGATGGAATTTGTGGAGAAGGGAAATAATTAGAATGGAATATGAGAGTCATGGAAACATTTTTTAAAGAACTGGAAATAGTAGACTATTTTTAATGGTGTGTGTGTTTTTGTTACATTTCAAAATTTACTCAGTTTTTAGTATTTTACATTTAGTTGTTAGTTTCAATAAGCCTGAAGAGATTAGATGGATTTTAAATACATGTTTATGTAAAACTTACTTGTAACAGGTGGTATAAAGAGTTAAGGAAGAAATGAGGCAGCTGTTTGCTACAAGTTTACAACTTTGGATTTGACTGTTTTATTGCAGCCAGGGGATACTTTGAAGTAAGCTGTTAGGCAGGAAGTCCTTCTAATGTAATTGGACTGAGCAAATTGCAGTTTCAGCGGAAGTCCTGGTAACCTTTACTATGATGTTCAGGAAAAGAAGAAGATGAAGAAGAAACACAGTCAGAAAAGAGAAACAATATGGAGCAGTCTAAAGTTTGATCTACCAGGTTGTTATTTTAGACAAACTATAACTTCAGTAGGACATCTGCTAATTATGATTCTAAGAATGATAAAAATTTATCGTAATTATTGATGTCTACTTGAAGAAGTGTATTTAAGCATTCTCAACTCATTATTGACTTTAAGTAATTTTCAGATACTGTCCATTCACATCTCAAGTATAGAGAGACATTAATGAAAATATACTCATACAGAAAGCAAATCTACAATAGGAATTTTGTATGGACTTTAATATCCTAAATATAGATCATATTTCATAAAATAAAAGAACCTCATTATACCTAAGATTTTCATCAAAATAGGCTCTTAAAGTAAGACACAAACAAAAGAAAATAGGTTATGATTAAAGTGTCCAAGCCATTTTTAATTTATCATGGCCTTTGCTCTGAAGAATAGAACAGCTTATTATACATTCTTCATGTTATAGGAATTTGAACTCCTTGGAGTGTTTTTTATATTATTGTTTCAACTCCTTTTCGCTGATAAATCCAAACTGATTTTAGCATAGTTATAACGATCCAAGAATTTATATTACCCCTGGAGATGATTCCTGAAAAACACATAATCTAGTTCCTTGGCTATGTCAAATCCTCAAGAAAGAATTTATTGTATAATAAGTAACACCAAAGAAACAATGCAGTTGTTTACTATGAAGTGGGGAAATTGCATTAACCATTTTCTCTGTCTTACCTATGATTCATATGTGCCCATGAATTCAAAAAAACTTCATATCATTGCTAAATATATTGTTAACTATGGTATTTAGAATTTAAGACTGACACATTTGAGAGGAATGTAACACCAAAGGACTTGTTCACCCAGGAATTATAGCAACCTTTACTCAGATAATTTTCTCTTTTTCTCCCTTTGGCAATTGCTTCTTGTTTCTATTTTTGCTTTAGAAGATTGAGAAGCATTGGCATGCTACCTTTAGTTTTGTTTCCTCCCTCTGTACCAAGAATCCAAGTCAAAAACAACCAGGTTGACGAAATGACTACTGGACCAGCTTTCTCACAGTTCTCATGTAGTTTTATATTTATTACATACCCTTCTCTTTACAGCATTTATCTCATGCTTTTGTAGTGTACTTGGCACTTGACCATTAAATACTTGAAATCAAATAGCTTCCCTGATTCTTCCACATCTTTATTTCTATGTTTTAATGCCTAGGGTTTGCAGAAAACTCAGAAGTTGGAGTCTATTAGCCATTACTGCTCTATTGGTACTGATGCTTGCCTTTTTATTCATTGAGTTGGTTCCTTACTACCTGAGAGACAAATTAGTGGCCTTGAAACCATAGATAAGTCATAGTTAACCGGTGTATAGTATCAGAGGTCTAAGTTCTTTGACTACATTGATATTTGCTCCTGTCTGGATCTTGTCCAGGTATTAAAGATTTGGTACCCAGGGTTGTGCTTTTGGCAGGTGATACAACCTTGAAGAGGGGGGGGGGCTCATGGGAGGTCTTTTAAGTCATTGGGTTGTGTGCCCTTGAAGAAGATTCTGGGATCTCTCCTTGCTCTCTTTTGCTTCCTGGCCATGGGGTGAGTGGTTTAGCTCCAACTAGTGCTCCTGTTAGGATGTGTGGCCTCTCTACAAGCCCAAAGTGATGAAGCCAGTGGATTGTGGACTAAAAACTCCAAAACTATGAGCCCAAATAAACATTATCACTTTATAATTTGGCTAACTCAGGTATTTTCTTACCTCAGATTTTGTTTTTATAGTGACAATAGCTAACACAGTATTGTTCTCATCTAAATCTCTCTCATTCCTTGAAATTTCACACTATCTCAGCCCCACCATTGAAGATTTTGCCTCTTATTAATGTTTATTACACATCTCCATGTGTCAGAGCTCCACAAGGCTGGAAAGCCACACCTC
Organism: Callospermophilus lateralis; assembly: GCF_048772815.1. Classification (NCBI taxonomy): domain Eukaryota; kingdom Metazoa; phylum Chordata; class Mammalia; order Rodentia; family Sciuridae; genus Callospermophilus; species Callospermophilus lateralis. Next base: position 7,990,781 of record NW_027515420.1, read on the forward strand.
CGTGCTTGCCTCCTTGTAGATCTGTATCCTTGGTTCTGGCATTAAATAGTTTACTCCTCTTTGAAGCTGGTGCAGTTACTCAGCAGCAGGGACATTGCACTTTTTGAATCTCAGAGTATGTTCTGAGTACAATGGTGAACACTTAACTACATCCAAATTGGAGTAATAAGTTCAGATATACAGCCCTGTGTACAATCAGATCAAACTAAAATCTCGACAACTCTCTTGCCACTCAGATTCTCTGCAGCAGGCAGTCTAGGTCCTGGTGTGAAGACTTAGCCTATCAGTATAGCTATCTGCCAGTTTGATCTCAGCAGGTGAGTGCTTAGAGCAGACAGAAGGTAGCAGAAATGTAACTGCAACAGCAGAATGGTAAAGTGAAGCAACTTCCCCCATCTACTACTCAGTCACATGAGCATGGCAGTGATCTTGTATTCTGTTTTTTTTTTTAATGCTATAACTTATTTTTCTCCAAGAAAAGAAGAATGTACTGTTATTCTTTGTTTTTGAAATCCATAATTATATAGAATTAACCCCATGGTCTTATTGACCCAGTGGTTTCATCATCTTCTGAAATTTGTGAACCAAAGACGAGTTAGTTCTGGCCTATATTCTATGCAGAACTAGAGAGTGGATGTAATATTTGAGCAGTGCCTCTGTGGACATACTCTCCCTTTGTGGAGACAGCCTTTCAGCTAGGTATTCTCAAATCAAAGTTGCCTGTTCTCACCTTTGGGAACTTTGTTAAGCCGTGTATATCCCAGAGAAGGAATATAATGGTACATAAAAAACATAAATGGATCATTGTGTGTATCTGGAACCTTGGAAAACTTTTCCAAGAATGGTGGAATTTCCATAATGATACTCTCAGCAAGTATTAAGAGAATATTAACTTGTACCAAAGAGCAGCAGGTACAGCACAGTGCTCCATAACTGAATCCCTTCTTCACTATTCATCCTCCCACTGTGAATGACTTCTACACTCTGGTTAGGACCTTTTTGCTTGTCTAGCTCTTCAATAACCAATGCATGTTCTGATATCCAGTTAAGATAAGAAACATCTAAAATATAGTGAGTATAAAACAAACATTTTTGCTATAAAATCAATACGATATTGGAAATTTCAGCTTTATATTCAACACAAACTAAGCTTCTTAACAGGGCATTTATAGTTCTTTACAAACTGTTTTCTTACAATATCTCTTCCTATTTCTCCAGTGCACCATAGCTTCCAATCATGTACTCTTTCCAGTAGAGTTTTCAACTGCACACAAGTGCAGACTCTGCTTTCCACACCTGTCATACTTTCCTTTTTTTTTTCATCTGGAAATGTCCTATTTTCCTTTTGGTTCCAGCCAAATATCCATGGCTTATCTTTAGAGACAGCTTTAGTTACTTTTTTATCTTTATTCATCATTTTGTTTACACCATGACTTGGTAATGTTTCATGTTGAATGTAATTATATTGTCATTAATCAAACCCTCTGAGCAAGAATATGAAATTAACTTTTGATTAATCAAATTTTATATGACAAATATGGTGCTTTTCATTTTTACATACATGATTGCATTTAACCCTCCAAGTTGTGCAAGGTAGGTAATCTCAAAGTCATTTTTGCAGAAGAAAACTGATAAGGTTAATCCTTTAACTTTGTCAAGGTGAAACATCTTTTAAGTGATGAAGAATAGTTTTGTATCTGTCCTTACCATTACCTCAGTTCCTTGAAACCCAGTCTAACATAAAGATGCCTATTATAAATTTTTAAGAATAAAAGTAAGAAGGAAGAAAAGATGGAAGGAGGGAGGCAAGCAGGTGTGAAGGGAGAAAGTATAAAAAAATGGGGATCTAACAACCAAACACACTCTGTGATGGGAGAAAAGTCTGGACATGCATGTGTTAAACAGATTTACAGCTCTTGACTTTTAAATAATTATTAACCTATACATAAAGATCATGGATACAAAATATCATATATTTTATAAAAATTAAAGTACATGTATTAAGAACTTTGTAAACATAAAAATTGGCAAATCATTATAAATTCTAAGAAATTTTCTCCTGTAAGTAAACATACAGAAGAATCCTTTATTGTGAAGAATTATATCCATTTTGAATCAGTGGAAATCTAACTGTTGTGATTGATACAAATTAATATTTCCTATTCTATAAATCAGTTTTAATTCTGTAGTTAAATGTGTATATAAATAATTTATTATATTGTACTGTTTCTATGACTCCAAGTGATCCATAAAGCCTCATGCACAGATGATAATATTCAGCATTGTGTAGTTAACAATGTAGGTTCTTTTCTCAAATGTATCATTTTAAAGAAAATATCACATACTGGTATTTTGTAATATTGTGGAGTTCAATTAAGATTATTTCCCTACCAGATGGCTACATCCAAAACTAATTACAATATGATGGGGAAGGTTTGGAGTATCACAAAATGATAAATTACCATAAATAGCATAGAGCAAAAATCACAGTCAATATTTATCCGATAGTCTTTTTGTAAGTGGTTCAAAGCACTAATTTGTTTTATCCATTTTGAACTAAATTTATTTGTTCATTTACCTATAAGAGCTCTTACTTTTTAAAACTAAAATAAATTCCAGCTATATTAAAACATGATTCACAAATAAAAATTTTGTATTTGTAGGGTATACAAGATGGTGTTTTGATATTTAATTATACAATGCAAAATAAATAACACAATCAAACTGACATATCTATCACTTTGCCTTGTTACAATTTTTATAAATAGTCAGAACAGTATTCTCTGTGATTCATTTTCATTATCCAGGCCCATAGATTCGGAATTATCTACTAGCACTGTGCCTTATGACCTGCATTTATTTTCATTTTTCTTTACCATTCTTGATTTTTTTCATAGTTAGAAAAGAAGCTAGTCAAATACTGAAAAGAATATTGTTATAAGTGGCAAAATATAGATAAACCCAGTATAAAATTTTAAAAATGCTCAAATTATTTTCTGATTAAAAAGGAATATTTAAGCCTTGTAAAAATTGATAAATTAGCAATTGTAAAATTACTTTAATAGTAGGTTTTAATTGACTTGGATTTTAATTTGCATAGGATATGATGACAGGGCACATATGTATTTCTTAAAGAAGACCTAGACAAATTTCAAAGAAAAATATTGATCATATTGATTTTAATTAATATCTGAAGTTTTGTAAGTTATAAAACACCAGAAAAAAGGTGAAAGTAACATCCACAATATGACTTAAGAATTTTGTAGCACATATCATTTGCCTGAATTCTAGAGATAGGAAAACTCTGTACAGATTACTTACAGAAATTAAATCTGCATTGCAGTGTGTTTGAAATTGAATATTTGTAAAATAGTAGGATGCATTATTAAGTATTTGGTTTTCATAAGTTCAGTTGAAAGAGATGATGACTACTGGGAAAATAATTTCACTAAAATGAACCATATCTGAGTAACTAAATTTTCCATCTGATGAGTTTCTGCAGAAATGCTATAGTTCATGTCAGTTTCACTGAGATATTTGATAATCATTCATGATGGCACTATTTACAAATGAAGGTCCAGTATTGTTGAATCAATGTCTACTAAATGGAATTCTCTGATCAATAATACCATTGATGAAGATACAAAGTACATTTTTGTTAAAATAAAGAAGAATGAAAATATGGGACATATAAATAATTCAATAAAATAAGTATAATGACTGCCTAAGATGAAGATTTTTTTGACATTCTAGGATATGAGCTCATAAACTAATGAGAAATCTCTGATAAGCATATCTAATTACGCTGTGGTCAAATCTGTTGAGAGAATAAATTTATTTTTGGCTGGGGGAATAATTTACTAAGAATATACTAGTTGAGTAGTGGCTTGAGGGAAGGATAGGTCTTAATAAGCAGGGACTGGAGTGAGAGTCAGTGCAGGTGAATAAAACTGCATGTGAGCAAAGCACAGAGGTGAGAAATCATGAGACCTTCACAGAACCTTGGAAATCACATTAAAAGAATTTGGAATGTCATCTTCAAGAGTTTGGGTTTTATTTTCTAACCAATGACATTGTACATAATTGAATGTAAATATTATTCTTGCAGCAGGATGTATCATGTAATGAATTAGAGACTTGATGAGGAAGATGGTAATCCCATACAAAGATCAAATCATTCTGAGCTGTGGCATTAGGAATAGGTGGGATTGATGCAAGCAAAACTGAAGTATCACATCATTAGAATTCCAATATTTGAACATGTGGAAATCACTTGATGAATATTCATTGATTGAAATATATGAGAGATAAAACAGTGATGAAAATCAAGCAAATATCACTGTTTTTTAAAATCTTGTTTATAGTGGGAAGGAGAGAGGAGTAGTGGACAGAAACCACAAATACAATTTTAAAATAAGTCAGAAAATAAATGCTATTGAGAGACCCAAAGTAGTGAAAAAGTGATGAAAGTGTTTATGTGTTCCTAGGAATGTGCAACTTTAGATAAAGTGACCAGAAAAGGACTGACTGTGTTAATTGAATGAACAGGAGAGGGCGCTGAGAGAGTCAGTATCCAGGTATCTTGGAAAGATTTTCCTGATAGAAGGAATATCAGAAACAGATGTCTGAAGCAGAAGCGTGTTGAAGAAGTTCAGGACCAGTGGGGCTGGGGTATTGAGTGGGTGGGATAAAAGGTCACTGAAGAACTGGAGAGTCTCCTGTGTAAGCCCAGTGCCAGGGCTTTGGTTTTTATATGTGATTGAGAGAAGGTGTCAAAGAAGTGTAGTGATCTGACTTGGATGTTCACAGGATCTCTGTGACTGCTATGTTGAAAATAGTTTCAAAGGAGCAAAGTAAAGATAGGGAAATGGCTAGGAGGTTACTAGAGCAAGTATATTGGGGCAGTAAAACATTATCCTAGAGCAAGTATTGCTGCTAATTTGATGAATCCTGAATAGAGAGATAATGGAAAACAAGTGATATAACCATAAGGTGAGGATAATAATGCTGGGGGTCACGTTAAATTTTAAGTACAAATAGTATTTTTAAGTAGATTTAGTAATTAGGTTTACAAGTCATCAGCATTCAGACCTCATGGAATAGCGTACACATTATTTGGAAAATGTGCTTAGTGAAAAACTATTAAAAACATCACAGGAATTAAAAGTGTTGAGGTAAAAAAAATTAAAATATATATATATATATATAAACTTTCCTTAAATACTTGGAACATTTTTGGAAGACAAAATAGATAATTCTATTGCTTATCTTCCTTTTGTTGAGAAGTGCCCTGGGCATTGGACACTGACCAGGTATTATGTCCAAGCAGCCTGCTTCAGGTTTGGGCACTAGCATCAGTGAGAAATTCAGGGTGAGAATCATCTAAATAAATGTTAGAACCAAATGAGACCTAGGAAGAGAGACTCTGGATACAAAAGCAAATATCCATGTTATAGTAGTCTTGACTAGGGAGGAAATTTGAAGCAAAATATTAGAATCAAATATGCCAGAACTAATTTGTCTACTAATTAGTACACAGACAGGAGCTTTCTATAGGCCCTTTGACTCTTTGTGACTCTTGGGCTGAGATGTGTGTCAGAAGGTTAAAAGGCACAGTCAGCATTAAGCCTACAAGAGACCATGGAAGCTAAAATTTCATTTGCATACTAGGAAATCTGTTTCCCCATAACGGAGTGTGTGTTGCCTTTAGAAACATTAAAAATTACTTGTAAGCTAAAATGGAGAGGTCTCCATAAAAAAAAAAAAGATTTTTTTTTTAAAGTAGAGATTTAAGCAAGGGTAAAGAAATAGAGTTAATGATTTCTGTATTGTTCCACAATTCTAAAAGATATGACTATGAGATTGCTGCTTCTTATATTGAGCACAAATATTGCCTATGATAGCTGCTTCCTTTTATGTACTCCCTTATTTATTTGTTTGCTTATTTATAACTTCTCATAGACTTAAAAAATTACAGAATTGCTGCTCATTTGTTGAGTACTGCCTGTGTGGAAGACTTTACAAGGAAAACATCAATGTTACATATCTGCCTGATTTTTTAAAAATGAAGTAGACTTAAAAAAAATGTGACTCTTAGCATAACCTTGGAATTCACTCAATAAATTTATGTACTAATATAGAACTTGAATTTACTTAGCCCTAGTATGAAGAATCTTTGTGAATGAGGCTTCTATTGATTGAAAATATGGATCTTGTCAGAGCACAAAAGTTTATCCAGGAAACATGTCCTATGATACCATTTTAGACAGGCTTGTCAGGACCCTCAGAGAATTGTAAAAATTGAGAATGGCAATACCTACTAGAGGCAATTTGTGAACCGATTAATAAGCTGTGTATCACTCTTCCATTTATTACTAAGTAGTTTTTAATGGTTTTATTTTTGCTGACAAAATATCTTACAAGCAACTACTGGAACATGTAGAGTTTGAAAAGTGTCATTAGAGAGCTCCCTTTTTTCCCTTAATAAATTGAACAAAAAAATATCTATTAATTCTCCTCTCTAAGGAATTGTAGTATATATGTTTATGGTTGGCTTGGATTTTTTTTTTTGGTGCTTAATTCCTGACTCCTGTGGCCAGAAATTTGCTATTTTTCAGAGGAGATAAAACTTTGCATAAAAATTAAAATGCAAGATACTATATGTGTCATGTGTGATGCACAATGTTTATATAAAGGCTCATATGCATATCACTTATATGAGAATAACCTGGAATACTTTGTAAAAATTGATATCCCTTTGCTCTATACAATCCAGAGTCAAGGAATGGAATTCAGGTATGTGTATTTTTAAAGCTTATTCAGTATTTGACATCATATCCCAAAGTTATGCAAGAAGTGCTACAATAGCTTCCAGGAGAAAGACCATTTCCAGTTACTTCAGTGGTTCTCACTGTGGACTTAATATTAACATTGATTGGAATGCTTTAATGATGCCTAGATATCATCCTTAGAGATTCTGTTAAAACTTTTCCAGAATACACCCTGATTCCTGGGGCATTCATACCCAAACTCATTAGATGATATATTTCAAACAGATAGTCCATTTATAAGACCATTCATAATGCTCCCCCATCTAATTCTCTACTAGCCATGCTGATCTATTTGAAATGCCCAACATGATGATGAGAAGCATTGCAATTAAAATAATGCAATGTTTATTTTTTTATTATGTGCTAAGTGTACATGTATTGAATCCTCATGAACCCTTCAGGATAAGTGTGATTATTCTTCCCATTTAATACAGATGAAAACTGAACTAAAGTGACTCGCCTAATGCTGCACAGCTAATTAAGTGACAAAATTGGCATTTGAATCCAAACACTCTGGCTCTAGAATGTACACTTTTAACACTGTGTTAATTACATGTCTTCTATATCTGCCCCACATGCTTCCTTCATGTCATTGAACTATCTTGTGTTCACAATGCCTTGACATACCTCTTTCCAATCTCTTGCCTGGTAAATTTTGCCCATTTTCTGTTATGATCCTACAGGAAGTCCTCCATGCCTCTTTACTCTGAGAATTTAGCTTCCTTTGTAGCAGTTGTCAAAGACTTTTCGTGTTTTCTTTTAGTGTATGACTTACAATAGTGTATGTGTTCTTGGAGGAAAGAGCCTATAATGTGTTTTTTGTAGCTGTCTTAATCTGGAAGTTAGTGGCCACTCAGTATCAGTTGACTAAATGAGTAAAGTGAAATAATGTATCACTGAATATAGTCAATGATGAAAGAACATGGGTGTTTTGGTCTTTTAAGTAAGCTAATCGAATTGGTTGATTAAAAGGTAAAGTAAAAAATGTGTCATAAGCCATTATTAAACTCCTTTAATTCCTGTCTGTTATTTGGATTTCATTTGAAAATAATGGGGGATTATAGAAGGTTTCAAGTAATGCATCTTGTTTCCACCAGTAGAAACTTAATAAACCCTAGGAGAGTGCCTGGGCAATCCTATAAATTACATTCACTACAGTGTCATCTCTATCCAGGGAGGCCCACCTGGATACACTGCAAACTGTTGTGCGGGCTAAATATAAGGACAGAACAAAGAAGTAAGTACATGTAAAATTAGTTTCAAGTGCAAAAAACAGAAACATAGGGTACATGTTGCAAAAGAAATAATAATAATTTAGAATGGAAACCAGGGAAACTGTCCAGGAAAAAGGTCCATTTGTTTGATGGTGGGTAATGAGTAGTAATGAGAAGTGCCCCAAATTCTTGGTTATAATGAAAACAATATTTTGAAAGGTGAACCTGGCAGTAGGGGACAAGAGAGTATGGAGCAAAGGTTGACAAAGTGGAGAGCTATAAATGATTTATCCATTTTTTAAATGCTTGGGTAAAATAATACATGGAAATTGTACAAAGTTTAAATGATGATAAATAATGTTTTATTGGAACACAATCATACTTATGCATCTAAGTATTGCTTAAGATTAGGATGCACTACAAGAGCAGAAATAATTGCAAGAGAGAGACACATGACCCACAATGCATCAAGTATTACCTGACCCTTCCATAATAATGAAAAAGTTAAAAACATAGGGATTAATTCAGAACCTTATGTAGGGTATTGCAGTAGCCCCTGAATGAAGTAATAAAGTTTTTTATCATGACACCTTTTTTCTTTAAGTTTGAAAGCACAGGAAGTACCCCCCCTTTTTTTAAGGGAGAGAGAGAGAATTTTTAATTTTTTTTTTTAGTTTTTGGCAGACACATCTTTGTTTGTATGTGGTGCTGAGGATCGAACCCAGGCCGCACGCATGCCAGGCGAGCGCGCTACCACTTGAGCCACATCCCCAGCCCTATCATGAAGCCTTTTAAAGTTGAATCTGTCAAAGTTAACCTCTTCTTTGGGGAGTAAATGGCATGGGATACAGAGCACAAATGAAGGGTGGAGCACTACAGTGAAGTGCAGAATCCTAACAGAGTAGACACTTGGATACTTGTTTTGGAGGTTGAAATTGTACATCACTGTGCGACCAAAAGCAATGAACAGGAGCATGTCTGGCACTTTGAGCCAGTGAGTGAGCCAGAATCAGCAAGACTTAAAGGAGAGGATTAAAATCAGTTGACTAAAGTAGATGACCAAGCAGTCCAAAAACTAGGAATCTAGGGAGACTACAGAGAGGAACCAGAAGCCCAGAACGGTAATACAAGAATATAAGGTCCCTAGCAGCCTGGAATTGGTATACTGGCAAAAGT